>NC_080062.1:16206463-16237533 GCF_026212465.1 Amaranthus tricolor | reverse complement strand
GGCACACAACACTATTTGGTATATATTGTTGTGTTGAAGTGGTTAGATTTGAAAATCATATTCATATGCTAGAAATTACGTGTTAACATGCGATTTTATGCATTTTTAAGCGTTTTTGGCACTTTTGCGCATAAAGTAGCGCAAACTTGGTTTGTTTTGCACGAAACTTGGCACACAATACTATTTGGGATATAATATTGTGTTGAAGTGGTTAGAATTGAGAATCATAGTCATATGCTAGAAATTACGTGTTAAGTTGCGATTTTATGCGTTTTTAAGCGTTTTTTGCACTTTTGGGCATAAAGTAGATCAAACTTGATTTTTTTTGCACAAAACTTGGCACACAACACTATTTGGTATATATTATTGTTTTGAAGTGGTTAGAATTGAAAAATCAAAGTCATATGCTAGAAATTACGTGTTAAGTTGCGATTTTATGAGTTTTTAAGCTTTTTTGGCACTTTTGCGCATAAAGTAGCTCAAACTTAGTTTGTTTTGCACGAAACTTAGCACACAACACTATTGGTATATATTATTGTGTTGAAGTGGTTAGAATTAAAAATCATAGTCATATGCTAGAAACTACGTCCTTAAGTTGCGATTTTATGCGTTTTTAAACGTTTTTGGCACTTTTTGGAATAAAATAGCTCAAACTTGGTTTGTTTTGCACGAAACTTGGCACACAATACTATTTGGTATATATTATTTTGTTGAAATGGTTGGAATTGAAAATCATAGTCGTATGCAAAAAATTACGTGTTAAGTTGCGATTTTATGAGTTTTTTAGTGTTTTTGACACTTTTGCTCATCAAGTAACTCACACTTTGTTTGTTTTACATGAAACTTGGCACACAACACTATTTACTATATATTATTTTTTGAAGTGGTTATATTTGAAAGTCATAGTCATATGCTAAAAATACGTGTTAAGTTATGATTTTATGCGTTTTTAAGCGTTTTTGGCACTTTTGCGCATAAAGTAGCTCAAACTCTGTTTGTTTTGTACGAAACTTGGCACACAATACTATTTGGGAAATAATATTGTGTTAAAGTGGTTAGAATTGAGAATCATAGTCATATGCTAGAAATTACGTGTTAAGTTGCGATTTTATGCGTTTTTAAGCGTTTTTTGCACTTTTGCGCAGATAGTAGCCCAAGTTGGTTTATTTTGCACGGAACTTGGCACACAACACTATTTGGTATATATTATTGTGTTGAAGTGGTTAGAAAATAAAAATCATAGTCATATGCTAGAAATTACGTGTTAAGTTGCGATTTATGTGTTTTTAAGTGTTTTTAACACTTTTGCGCATAAAGTAGCTCAAACTTGGTTTGTTTTGCACGAAACATGGCTCACAATACTATTTGGGATATAATAATGTGTTGAAGTGGTTAGAATTGAGAATCATAGTCATATGCTAGAAATTACGTGTTAAGTTGCGATTTTATGCGTTTTTAAGCGTTTTTTGCACTTTTGGGCATAAAGTAGATCAAACTTGATTTTTTTGCACAAAACTTGGCACACAACACTATTTGGTATATATTATTGTTTTGAAGTGGTTAGAATTGAAAATCAAAGTCATATGCTAGAAATTACGTGTTAAGTTGCGATTTTATGAGTTTTTAAGCTTTTTTGGCACTTTTGCGCATAAGTAGCTCAAACTTAGTTTGTTTTGCACGAAACTTAGCACACAACACTATTTGGTATATATTTATTGTGTTGAAGTGGTTAGAATTAAAAATCATAGTCATATGCTAGAAACTACGTGTTAAGTTGCGATTTTATGCGTTTTTAAACGTTTTTGGCACTTTTTGGCATAAAATAGCTCAAACTTGGTTTGTTTTGCACGAAACTTGGCACACAATACTATTTGGTATATATTATTTTGTTGAAAATGGTTGGAATTGAAAATCATAGTCGTATGCAAGAAATTACGTGTTAAGTTGCGATTTTATGAGTTTTTTAGTGTTTTTGACACTTTTGCTCATCAAGTAACTCACACTTTGTTTGTTTTACATGAAACTTGGCACACAACACTATTTACTATATATTATTGTTTTGAAGTGGTTATATTTGAAAATCATAGTCATATGCTAGAAATTACGTGTTAAGTTATGATTTTATGCGTTTTTAAGCGTTTTTGGCACTTTTGCGCATAAAGTAGCTCAAACTCTGTTTGTTTTGCACGAAACTTGGCACACAATACTATTTGGGAAATAATATTGTGTTAAAGTGGTTAGAATTGAGAATCATAGTCATATGCTAGAAATTACGTGTTAAGTTGCGATTTTATGCGTTTTTAAGCGTTTTTTTGCACTTTTGCGCAGATAGTAGCCCAAGTTGGTTTATTTTGCACGGAACTTGGCACACAACACTATTTGGTATATATTATTGTGTTGAAGTGGTTAGAAAATAAAATCATAGTCATATGCTAGAAATTACGTGTTAAGTTGCGATTTTATGTGTTTTTTAAGTGTTTTTAACACTTTTGCGCATAAAGTAGCTCAAACTTGGTTTGTTTTGCACGAAACTTGGCTCACAATACTATTTGGGATATAATATTGTGTTGAAGTGGTTAGAATTGAGAATCATAGTCATATGCTAGAAATTACGTGTTAAGTTGCGATTTTATGCGTTTTTAAGCGTTTTTTGCACTTTTGGGCATAAAGTAGATCAAACTTGATTTTTTTGCACAAAACTTGGCACACAACACTATTTGGTATATATTATTGTTTTGAAGTGGTTAGAATTGAAAATCAAAGTCATATGCTAGAAATTACGTGTTAAGTTGCGATTTTATGAGTTTTTAAGCTTTTTTGGCACTTTTGCGCATAAAGTAGCTCAAACTTAGTTTGTTTTGCACGAAACTTAGCACACAACACTATTTGGTATATATTATTGTGATGAAGTGGTTAGAATTAAAAATCATAGTCATATGCTAGAAACTACGTGTTAAGTTGCGATTTTATGCGTTTTTAAACGTTTTTGGCACTTTTGGCATAAAAATAGCTCAAACTTGGTTTGTTTTGCACGAAACTTGGCACACAATACTATTTGGTATATATTATTTTGTTGAAATGGTTGGAATTGAAAATCATTGTCGTGTGCAAGAAATTACGTGTTAAGTTGCGATTTTTATGAGTTTTTTAGTGTTTTTGACATTTTTGCGCATCAAGTAACTCACACTTTGTTTGTTTTACATGAAACTTGGCACACAACACTATTTACTATATATTATTGTTTTGAAGTGGTTATATTTGAAAATCATAGTCATATGCTAGAAATTACGTGTTAAGTTGCGATTTTATGCGTTTTTAAGCGTTTTTGGCACTTTTGCGCATAAAGTAGGCTCAAACTCTGTTTGTTTTGCACGAAACTTGGCACACAATACTATTTGGGAAATAATATTGTGTTAAAGTGGTTAGAATTGAGAATCATAGTCATATGCTAGAAATTACGTGTTAAGTTGCGATTTTATGCGTTTTTTAAGCGTTTTTTGCACTTTTGCGCAGATAGTAGCCCAAGTTGGTTTATTTTGCACGGAACTTGGCACACAACACTATTTGGTATATATTATTGTGTTGAAGTGGTTAGAAAATAAAATCATAGTCATATGCTAGAAATTACGTGTTAAGTTGCGATTTTATGTGTTTTTAAGTGTTTTTAACACTTTTGCGCATAAAGTAGCTCAAACTTGGTTTGTTTGCACGAAACTTGGCTCACAATACTATTTGGGATATAATATTGTGTTGAAGTGGTTAGAATTGAGAATCATAGTCATATGCTAGAAATTACGTGTTAAGTTGCGATTTTATGCGTTTTTAAGCGTTTTTTGCACTTTTGCGCAGATAGTAGCCCAAGTTGGTTTATTTTGCACGGAACTTGGCACACAACACTATTTGGTATATATTATTGTGTTAAAGTGGTTAGAAAATAAAATCATAGTCATATGCTAGAAATTACGTGTTAAGTTACGATTTTATGTGTTTTTAAGTGTTTTGGCACTTTTGCGCATAAAGTAGTTCAAACTTGGTTTGTTTTGCACGAACATGGCACACAATACTATTTGGTATATACTATTATGTTGAAGTGGTTAGAATTGAAAATCATAGTCATATGCAAGAAATTACGTGTTAAGTTGCGATTTTATGAGTTTTTTAAGTGTTTTTGACACTTTTGCGTATAAAGTAACTCAAACTTGGTTTGTTTTGCATGAAACTTGGCACACAATACTATTTGGGTATATATTGTTGTGTTGAAGTAGTTAGATTTGAAAATCATATTCATATGCTAGAAATTACGTGTTAACATGCGATTTTTATGCGTTTTTAAGCGTTTTTAGCACTTTTGCGCATAAAGTAGCTTAAAATTGGTTTGTTTTGCACGAAACTTGGCACACAATACTATTTGGGATATAATATTGTGTTGAAGTGGTTAGAATTGAGAATCATAGTCATATGCTAGAAATTACGTGTTAAGTTGCGATTTTATGCGTTTTTAAGCGTTTTTTGCACTTTTGGGCATAAAGTAGATCAAACTTGATTTTTTTTGCACAAAACTTGGCACAGAACACTATTTGGTATATATTATTGTGTTGAAGTGGTTAGAATTGAAAATCAAAGTCATATGCTAGAAATTACGTGTTAAGTTGCGATTTTATGAGTTTTTTAGCTTTTTTGGCACTTTTGCGCATAAAGTAGCTCAAACTTGGTTTGTTTTGCACGAAACATGGCACACAATACTATTTGGTATATACTATTATGTTGAGTGGATAGAATTGAAAATCATAGTCATATGCAAAAAATTACGTGTTAAGTTGCGATTTTATGAGTTTTTAAGTGTTTTTGACACTTTTGCGTATAAAGTAACTCAAACTTGGTTTGTTTTGCATGAAACTTGGCACACAACACTATTTGGTATATATTGTTGTGTTGAAGTGGTTAGATTTGAAAATCATATTCATATGCTAGAAATTACGTGGTTAACAGGCGATTTTATGCATTTTTAAGCGTTTTTGGCACTTTTGCGCATAAAGTAGCTCAAACTTGGTTTGTTTTGCACGAAACTTGGCACACAATACTATTTGGGATATAATATTGTGTTTGAAGTGGTTAGAATTGAGAATCATAGTCATATGCTAGAAATTACGTGTTAAGTTGCGATTTATGCGTTTTTAAGCGTTTTTTGCACTTTTGGGCATAAAGTAGATCAAACTTGATTTTTTTTTGCACAAAACTTGGCACACAACACTATTTGGTATATAGTATTGTTTTGAAGTGGTTAGAATTGAAAATCAAAGTCATATGCTAGAAATTACGTGTTAAGTTGCGATTTTATGAGTTTTTAAGCTTTTATGGCACTTTTGCGCATAAAGTAGCTCAAACTTAGTTTGTTTTGCACGAAACTTAGCACACAACACTATGTGGTATATATTATGTGTTGAAGTGGTTAGAATTAAAAATCATAGTCATATGCTAGAAACTACGTGTTAAGTTGCGATTTTATGCGTTTTTAAACGTTTTTGGCACTTTTTGGCATAAAATAGCTCAAACTTGGTTTGTTTTGCACGAAACTTGGCACACAATACTATTTGGTATATATTATTTTGTTGAAATGGTTGGAATTGAAAATCATAGTCGTATGCAAGAAATTACGTGTTAAGTTGCGATTTTATGCGTTTTTAAGCGTTTTTTGCACTTTTGCGCAGATAGTAGCCCAAGTTGGTTTATTTTGCACGGAACTTGGCACACAACACTATTTGGTATATATTATTGTGTTGAAGTGGTTAGAAAATAAAATCATAGTCATATGCTAGAAATTCCGTGTTAAGTTGCGATTTTATGTGTTTTTAACACTTTTGCGCATAAAGTAGCTCAAACTTGGTTTGTTTTGCACGAAACTTGGCTCACAATACTATTTGGGATATAATATTGTGTTGAAGTGGTTAGAATTGAGAATCATAGTCATATGCTAGAAATTACGTGTTAAGTTGCGATTTTATGCGTTTTTAAGCGTTTTTTGCACTTCTGCGCAGATAGTAGCCCAAGTTGGTTTATTTTGCACGGAACTTGGCACACAACACTATTTGGTATATATTATTGTGTTGAAGTGGTTAGAAAATAAAATCATAGTCATATGCTAGAAATTACGTGTTAAGTTGCGATTTTATGTGTTTTTAAGTGTTTTGGCACTTTTGCGCATAAAGTAGCTCAAACTTGGTTTGTTTTGCACGAAACATGGCACACAATACTATTTGGTATATACTATTATGTTTGAAGTGGTTAGAAATTGAAAATCATAGTCATATGCAAGAAATTACGTGTTAAGTTGCGATTTTATGAGTTTTTAAGTGTTTTTGACACTTTTGCGTATAAAGTAACTCAAACTTGGTTTGTTTTGCATGAAACTTGGCACACAATACTATTTGGTATATATTGTTGTGTTGAAGTGGTTAGATTTGAAAATCATATTCATATGCTAGAAATTACGTGTTAACATGCGATTTTATGCGTTTTTAAGCGTTTTTGGCACTTTTGCGCATAAAGTAGCTCAAACTTGGTTTGTTTTGCACGAAACTTGGCACACAATACTATTTGGGATATAATATTGTGTTGAAGTGGTTAGAATTGAGAATCATAGTCATATGCTAGAAATTACGTGTTAAGTTGCGATTTTATGCGTTTTTGCACTTTTGGGCATAAAGTAGATCAAACTTGATTTTTTTTGCACAAAACTTGGCACACAACACTATTTGGTATATATTATTGTGTTGAAGTGGTTAGAATTGAAAATCAAAGTCATATGCTAGAAATTACGTGTTAAGTTGCGATTTTATGAGTTTTTTAGCTTTTTTGTCACTTTTGCGCATAAAGTAGCTCAAACTTGGTTTGTTTTGCACGAAACATGGCACACAATACTATTTGGTATATACTATTATGTTGAAGCGGTTAGAATTGAAAATCATAGTCATATGCAAGAAATTACGTGTTAAGTTGCGATTTTTATGAGTTTTTAAGTGTTTTTGACACTTTTGCGTATAAAGTAACTCAAACTTGGTTTGTTTTGCATGAAACTTGGCACACAACACTATTTGGTATATATTGTTGTGTTGAAGTGGTTAGATTGAAAATCATATTCATATGCTAGAAATTACGTGTTAACATGCGATTTTATGCATTTTTAAGCGTTTTTGGCACTTTTGCGCATAAAGTAGCTCAAACTTGGTTTGTTTTGCACGAAACTTGGCACACAATACTACTTGGGATATAATATTGTGTTGAAGTGGTTAGAATTGAGAATCATAGTCATATGCTAGAAATTACGTGTTAAGTTGCGATTTTATGCGTTTTTAAGCGTTTTTTTGCACTTTTGCGCATAAAGTAGCTCAAACTCTGTTTAAACTTGGCACACAATACTATTTGGGAAATAATATTGTGTTAAAGTGGTTAGAATTGAGAATGATATTAATATGCTAGAAATTACGTGTTAAGTTGCGATTTTATGCGTTTTTAAGCGTTTTTTTTGCACTTTTGCGCAGATAGTAGCCCAAGTTGGTTTATTTTGCACGGAACTTGGCACACAACACTACTTGGTATATATTATTGTGTTGAAGTGGTTCGAAAATAAAATCATAGTCATATGCTAGAAATTACGTGTTAAGTTGCGATTTTATGTGTTTTTAAGTGTTTTTAACACTTTTGCGCATAAAGTAGCTCAAACTTGGTTTGTGTTGCACGAAACTTGGCTCACAATACTATTTGGGATATAATATTGTGTTGAAGTGGTTAGAATTGAGAATCATAGTCATATGCTAGAAATTACGTGTTAAGTTGCGATTTTATGCGTTTTCAAACGTTTTTTTGCACTTTTGGGCATAAAGTAGATCAAACTTGATTTTTTTGCACAAAACTTGGCACACAACACTATTTGGTATATATTATTGTTTTGAAGTGGTTAGAATTGAAAATCAAAGTCATATGCTAGAAATTACGTGTTAAGTTGCGATTTTATGAGTTTTTTAAGCTTTTTTGGCACTTTTGCGCATAAAGTAGCTCAAACTTAGTTTGTTTTGCACGAAACTTAGCACACAACACTATTTGGTATATATTATTGTGTTGAAGTGGTTAGAATTAAAAATCATAGTCATATGCTAGAAACTACCTGTTAAGTTGCGATTTTATGCGTTTTTAAACGTTTTTGGCACTTTTGGCATAAAAATAGCTCAAACTTGGTTTGTTTTGCACGAAACTTGGCACACAATACTATTTGGTATATATTATTTTGTTGAAATGGTTGGAATTGAAAATCATAGTCGTGTGCAAGAAATTACGTGTTAAGTTGCGATTTTATGAGTTTTTTAGTGTTTTTGACACTTTTGCGCATCAAGTAACTCACACTTTGTTTGTTTTACATGAAACTTGGCACACAACACTATTTACTATATATTATTGTTTTGAAGTGGTTATATTTGAAAATCATAGTCATATGCTAGAAATTACGTGTTAAGTTGCGATTTTATGCGTTTTTAAGCGTTTTTTGGCACTTTTTGCGCATAAAGTAGCTCAAACTCTGTTTGTTTTGCACGAAACTTATCACATAATACTATTTGGGAAATAATATTGTGTTAAAGTGGTTAGAATTGAGAATCATAGTCATATGCTAGAAATTACGTGTTAAGTTGCGATTTTATGCGTTTTTAAGCGTTTTTTGCACTTTTGCGCAGATAGTAGCCCAAGTTGGTTTATTTTGCACGGAACTTGGCACACAACACTACTTGGTATATATTATTGTGTTGAAGTGGTTCGAAAATAAAATCATAGTCATATGCTAGAAATTACGTGTTAAGTTGCGATTTTATGTGTTTTTAAGTGTTTTTAACACTTTTGCGCATAAAGTAGCTCAAACTTGGTTTGTTTTGCACGAAACTTGGCTCACAATACTATTTGGGATATAATATTGTGTTGAAGTGGTTAGAATTGAGAATCATAGTCATATGCTAGAAATTACGTGTTAAGTTGCGATTTTATGCGTTTTTAAGCGTTTTTTGCACTTTTGCGCAGATAGTAGCCCAAGTTGGTTTATTTTGCACGGAACTTGGCACACAACACTATTTGGTATATATTATTGTGTTGAAGTGGTTAGAAAATAAAATCATAGTCATATGCTAGAAATTACGTGTTAAGTTGCGATTTTATGTGTTTTTAAGTGTTTTGGCACTTTTGCGCATAAAGTAGCTCAAACTTGGTTTGTTTTGCACGAAACTTAGCACACAACACTATTTGGTATATATTATTGTGTTGAAGTGGTTAGAATTAAAAATCATAGTCATATGCTAGAAACTACGTGGTTAAGTTGCGATTTTATGCGTTTTTAAACGTTTTTGGCACTTTTGGCATAAAATAGCTCAAACTTGGTTTGTTTTGCACGAAACTTGGCACACAATACTATTTGGTATATATTATTTTGTTGAAATGGTTGGAATTGAAAATCATTGTCGTGTGCAAGAAATTACGTGTTAAGTTGCGATTTTATGAGTTTTTTTAGTGTTTTTGACACTTTTGCGCATCAAGTAACTCACACTTTGTTTGTTTTACATGAAACTTGGCACACAACACTATTTACTATATATTATTGTTTTGAAGTGGTTATATTTGAAAATCATAGTCATATGCTAGAAATTACGTGTTAAGTTGCGATTTTATGCGTTTTTAAGCGTTTTTGCACTTTTGCGCATAAAGTAGCTTAAACTCTGTTTGTTTTGCACGAAACTTGGCACACAATACTATTTGGGAAATAATATTGTGTTAAAGTGGTTAGAATTGAGAATCATAGTCATATGCTAGAAATTACGTGTTAAGTTGCGATTTTATGCGTTTTTAAGCGTTTTTTTGCACTTTTGCGCAGATAGTAGCCCAAGTTGGTTTATTTTGCACGGAACTTGGCACACAACACTACTTGGTATATATTATTGTGTTGAAGTGGTTTGAAAATAAAATCATAGTCATATGCTAGTAATTACGTGTTAAGTTGCGATTTTTATGTGTTTTTTAAGTGTTTTTAACACTTTTGCGCATAAAGTAGCTCAAACTTGGTTTGTTTTGCACGAAACTTGGCTCACAATACTATTTGGGATATAATATTGTGTTGAAGTGGTTAGAATTGAGAATCATAGTCATATGCTAGAAATTACGTGTTAAGTTGCGATTTTATGCGTTTTCAAACGTTTTTTGCACTTTTGGGCATAAAGTAGATCAAACTTGATTTTTTTGCACAAAACTTGGCACACAACACTATTTGGTATATATTATTGTTTTGAAGTGGTTAGAATTGAAAATCAAAGTCATATGCTAGAAATTACTTGTTAAGTTGCGATTTTATGAGTTTTTAAGCTTTTTTGGCACTTTTGCGCATAAAGTAGCTCAAACTTAGTTTGTTTTGCACGAAACTTAGCACACAACACTATTTGGTATATATTATTGTGTTGAAGTGGTTAGAATTAAAAATCATAGTCATATGCTAGAAACTACGTGTTAAGTTGCGATTTTATGCGTTTTTTAAACGTTTTTGGCACTTTTTGGCATAAAATAGCTCAAACTTGGTTTGTTTTGCACGAAACTTGGCACACAATACTATTTGGTATATATTATTTTGTTGAAATGGTTGGAATTGAAAATCATAGTCGTGTGCAAGAAATTACGTGTTAAGTTGCGATTTTATGAGTTTTTTAGTGTTTTTGACACTTTTGCGCATCAAGTAACTCACACTTTGTTTGTTTTACATGAAACTTGGCACACAACACTATTTACTATATATTATTGTTTTGAAGTGGTTATATTTGAAAATCATAGTCATATGCTAGAAATTACGTGTTAAGTTGCGATTTTATGCGTTTTTAAGCGTTTTTGGCACTTTTGCGCATAAAGTAGCTCAAACTCTGTTTGTTTTGCACGAAACTTATCACATAATACTATTTGGGAAATAATATTGTGTTAAAGTGGTTAGAATTGAGAATCATAGTCATATGCTAGAAATTACGTGTTAAGTTGCGATTTTATGCGTTTTTAAGCGTTTTTTTGCACTTTTGCGCAGATAGTAGCCCAAGTTGGTTTATTTTGCACGGAACTTGGCACACAACACTACTTGGTATATATTATTGTGTTGAAGTGGTTCGAAAATAAAATCATAGTCATATGCTAGAAATTACGTGTTAAGTTGCGATTTTATGTGTTTTTAAGTGTTTTTAACACTTTTGCGCATAAAGTAGCTCAAACTTGGTTTGTTTTGCACGAAACTTGGCTCACAATACTATTTGGGATATAATATTGTGTTGAAGTGGTTAGAATTGAGAATCATAGTCATATGCTAGAAATTACGTGTTAAGTTGCGATTTTATGCGTTTTTTAAGCGTTTTTTTGCACTTTTGCGCAGATAGTAGCCCAAGTTGGTTTATTTTGCACGGAACTTGGCACACAACACTATTTGGTATATATTATTGTGTTGAAGTGGTTAGAAAATAAAATCATAGTCATATGCTAGAAATTACGTGTTAAGTTGCGATTTTATGTGTTTTTAAGTGTTTTGGCACTTTTGCGCATAAAGTAGCTCAAACTTGGTTTGTTTTGCACGAAACTTAGCACACAACACTATTTGGTATATATTATTGTGTTGAAGTGGTTAGAATTAAAAATCATAGTCATATGCTAGAAACTACGTGTTAAGTTGCGATTTTATGCGTTTTTTAAACGTTTTTGGCACTTTTGGCATAAAATAGCTCAAACTTGGTTTGTTTTGCACGAAACTTGGCACACAATACTATTTGGTATATATTATTTTGTTGAAATGGTTGGAATTGAAAATCATTGTCGTGTGCAAGAAATTACGTGTTAAGTTGCGATTTTTATGAGTTTTTTAGTGTTTTTGACACTTTTGCGCATCAAGTAACTCACACTTTGTTTGTTTTACATGAAACTTGGCACACAACACTATTTACTATATATTATTGTTTTGAAGTGGTTATATTTGAAAATCATAGTCCATATGCTAGAAATTACGTGTTAAGTTGCGATTTTATGCGTTTTTAAGCGTTTTTGGCACTTTTGCGCATAAAGTAGCTTAAACTCTGTTTGTTTTGCACGAAACTTGGCACACAATACTATTTGGGAAATAATATTGTGTTAAAGTGGTTAGAATTGAGAATCATAGTCATATGCTAGAAATTACGTGTTAAGTTGCGATTTTATGCGTTTTTAAGCGTTTTTTTTGCACTTTTGCGCAGATAGTAGCCCAAGTTGGTTTATTTTGCACGGAACTTGGCACACAACACTACTTGGTATATATTATTGTGTTGAAGTGGTTTGAAAATAAAATCATAGTCATATGCTAGTAATTACGTGTTAAGTTGCGATTTTATGTGTTTTTAAGTGTTTTTAACACTTTTGCGCATAAAGTAGCTCAAACTTGGTTTGTTTTGCACGAAACTTGGCTCACAATACTATTTGGGATATAATATTGTGTTGAAGTGGTTAGAATTGAGAATCATAGTCATATGCTAGAAATTACGTGTTAAGTTGCGATTTTATGCGTTTTCAAACGTTTTTTGCACTTTTGGGCATAAAGTAGATCAAACTTGATTTTTTTGCACAAAACTTGGCACACAACACTATTTGGTATATATTATTGTTTTGAAGTGGTGTAGAATTGAAAATCAAAGTCATATGCTAGAAATTACTTGTTAAGTTGCGATTTTATGAGTTTTTTAAGCTTTTTTGGCACTTTTGCGCATAAAGTAGCTCAAACTTAGTTTGTTTTGCACGAAACTTAGCACACAACACTATTTGGTATATATTATTGTGTTGAAGTGGTTAGAATTAAAAATCATAGTCATATGCTAGAAACTACGTGTTAAGTTGCGATTTTATGCGTTTTTAAACGTTTTTGGCACTTTTTGGCATAAAATAGCTCAAACTTGGTTTGTTTTGCACGAAACTTGGCACACAATACTATTTGGTATATATTATTTTGTTGAAATGGTTGGAATTGAAAATCATAGTCGTATGCAAGAAATTACGTGTTAAGTTGCGATTTTACAAGTTTTTTAGTGTTTTTGACACTTTTGCTCATCAAGTAACTCACACTTTGTTTGTTTTACATGAAACTTGGCACACAACAGTATTTACTATATATTATTGTTTTGAAGTGGTTATATTTGAAAATCATAGTCATATGCTAGTAATTACGTGTTAAGTTATGATTTTATGCGTTTTTAAGCGTTTTTGGCACTTTTGCGCATAAATTAGCTCAAACTCTGTTTGTTTTGCACGAAACTTGGCACACAATACTATTTGGGAAATAATATTGTGTTAAAGTGGTTAGAATTGAAGAATCATAGTCATATGCTAGAAATTACGTGTTAAGTTGCGATTTTATGCGTTTTTAAGCGTTTTTTGCACTTTTGCGCAGATAGTAGCCCAAGTTGGTTTATTTTGCGCGGAACTTGGCACACAACACTATTCGGTATATATTATTGTGTCGAAGTGGTTAGAAAATAAAATCATAGTCATATGCTAGAAATTACGTGTTAAGTTGCGATTTTATGTGTTTTTAAGTGTTTTTTAACACTTTTGCGCATAAAGTAGCTCAAACTTAGTTTGTTTTGCACGAAACTTGGCTCACAATACTATTTGGGATATAATATTGTGTTGAAGTGGTTAGAATTGAGAATCATAGTCATATGCTAGAAATTACGTGTTAAGTTGCGATTTTATGCGTTTTTAAGCGTTTTTTGCACTTTTGCGCAGATAGTAGCCCAAGTTGGTTTATTTTGCACGGAACTTGGCACACATCACTATTTGGTATATATTATTGTGTTGAAGTGGTTAGAAAATAAAATCATAGTCATATGCTAGAAATTACGTGTTAAGTTGCGATTTTATGTGTTTTTAAGTGTTTTGGCACTTTTGCGCATAAAGTAGCTCAAACTTGGTTAGTTTTGCACGAAACATGGCACACAATACTATTTGGTATATACTATTATGTTGAAGTGGTTAGAATTGAAAATCATAGTCATATGCAAGAAATTACGTGTTAAGTTGCGATTTTATGAGTTTTTAAGTGTTTTTGACACTTTTGCGTATAAAGTAACTCAAACTTGGTTTGTTTTGCATGAAACTTGGCACACAACACTATTTGGTATATATTGTTGTGTTGAAGTGGTTAGATTTGAAAAAACATATTCATATGCTAGAAATTACGTGTTAACATGCGATTTTATGCATTTTTTAAGCGTTTTTGGCACTTTTGCGCATAAAGTAGCTCAAACTTGGTTTGTTTTGCACGAAACTTGGCACACAATACTACTTGGGATATAATATTGTGTTGAAGTGGTTAGAATTGAGAATCATAGTCATATGCTAGAAATTACGTGTTAAGTTGCGATTTTATGCGTTTTTAAGCGTTTTTTGCACTTTTGGGCATAAAGTAGATCAAACTTGATTTTTTTTGCACAAAACTTGGCACACAACACTATTTGGTATATATTATTGTTTTGCAGTGGTTAGAATTGAAAATCAAAGTCATATGCTAGAAATTACGTGTTAAGTTGCGATTTTATGAGTTTTTAAGCTTTTTTGGCACTTTTTGCGCATAAAGTAGCTCAAACTTAGTTTGTTTTGCACGAAACTTAGCACACAACACTATTTGGTATATATTATTGTGTTGAAGTGGTTAGAATTAAAAATCATAGTCATATGCTAGAAACTACGTGTTAAGTTGCGATTTTATGCGTTTTTAAACGTTTTTGGCACTTTTTGGCATAAAATAGCTCAAACTTGGTTTGTTTTGCACGAAACTTGGCACACAATACTATTTGGTATATATTATTTTGTTGAAATGGTTGGAATTGAAAATCATAGTCGTATGCAAGAAATTACGTGTTAAGTTGCGATTTTACGAGTTTTTTAGTGTTTTTGACACTTTTGCTCATCAAGTAACTCACACTTTGTTTGTTTTACATGAAACTTGGCACACAACACTATTTACTATATATTATTGTTTTGAAGTGGTTATATTTGAAAATCATAGTCATATGCTAGAAATTACGTGTTAAGTTATGATTTTATGCGTTTTTAAGCGTTTTTTGGCACTTTTGCGCATAAAGTAGCTCAAACTCTGTTTGTTTTGCACGAAACTTGGCACACAATACTATTTGGGAAATAATATTGTGTTAAAGTGGTTAGAATTGAGAATCATAGTCATATGCTAGAAATTACGTGTTAAGTTGCGATTTTATTCGTTTTTAAGCGTTTTTTTGCACTTTTGCGCAGATAGTAGCCCAAGTTGGTTTATTTTGCGCGGAACTTGGCACACAACACTATTCGGTATATATTATTGTGTTGAAGTGGTTAGAAAATAAAATCATAGTCATATGCTAGAAATTACGTGTTAAGTTGCGATTTTATGTGTTTTTAAGTGTTTTTAACACTTTTGCGCATAAAGTAGCTCAAACTTGGTTTGTTTTGCACGAAACTTGGCTCACAATACTATTTGGGATATAATATTGTGTTGAAGTGGTTAAAATTGAGAATCATAGTCATATGCTAGAAATTACGTGTTAAGTTGCGATTTTATGCGTTTTTTAAGCGTTTTTTGCACTTTTGGGCATAAAGTAGATCAAACTTGATTTTTTTGCACAAAACTTGGCACACAACACTATTTGGTATATATTATTGTTTTGAAGTGGTGAGAATTGAAAATCAAAGTCATATGCTAGAAATTACGTGTTAAGTTTCGATTTTATGAGTTTTTAAGCTTTTTTGGCACTTTTGCGCATAAAGTAGCTCAAACTTAGTTTGTTTTGCACGAAACTTAGCACACAACACTATTTGGTATATATTATTGTGTTGAAGTGGTTAGAATTAAAAATCATAGTCATATGCTAGAAACTACGTGTTAAGTTGCGATTTTATGCGTTTTTAAACGTTTTTGGCACTTTTGGCATAAAATAGCTCAAACTTGGTTTGTTTTGCACGAAACTTGGCACACAATACTATTTGGTATATATTATTTTGTTGAAATGGTTGGAATTGAAAATCATAGTCGTGTGCAAGAAATTACGTGTTAAGTTGCGATTTTATGAGTTTTTTAGTGTTTTTGACACTTTTGCGCATCAAGTAACTCACACTTTGTTTGTTTTACATGAAACTTGGCACACAACACTATTTACTATATATTATTGTTTTGAAGTGGTTATATTTGAAAATCATAGTCATATGCTAGAAATTACGTGTTAAGTTGCGATTTTATGCGTTTTTTAAGCGTTTTTGGCACTTTTGCGCATAAAGTAGCCCAAACTCTGTTTGTTTTGCACGAAACTTGGCACACAATACTATTTGGGAAATAATATTGTGTTAAAGTGGTTAGAATTGAGAATCATAGTCATATTCTAGAAATTACGTGTTAAGTTGCGATTTTATGCGTTTTTAAGCGTTTTTTGCACTTTTGCGCAGATAGTAGCCCAAGTTGGTTTATTTTGCGCGGAACTTGGCACACAACACTATTCGGTATATATTATTGTGTTGAAGTGGTTAGAAAATAAAATCATAGTCATATGCTAGAAATTACGTGTTAAGTTGCGATTTTATGTGTTTTTAAGTGTTTTTAACACTTTTGCGCATAAAGTAGCTCAAACTTGGTTTGTTTTGCACGAAACTTGGCTCACAATACTATTTGGGATATAATATTGTGTTGAAGTGGTTAGAATTGAGAATCATAGTCATATGCTAGAAATTACGTGTTAAGTTGCGATTTTATGCGTTTTCAAACGTTTTTTTGCACTTTTGGGCATAAAGTAGATCAAACTTGATTTTTTTGCACAAAACTTGGCACACAACACTATTTGGTATATATTATTGTTTTGAAGTGGTTAGAATTGAAAATCAAAGTCATATGCTAGAAATTACGTGTTTAAGTTGCGATTTTATGAGTTTTTAAGCTTTTTTGGCACTTTTGCGCATAAAGTAGCTCAAACTTAGTTTGTTTTGCACGAAACATAGCACACAACACTATTTGGTATATATTATTGTGTTGAAGTGGTTAGAATTAAAAATCATAGTCATATGCTAGAAACTACGTGTTAAGTTGCGATTTTATGCGTTTTTAAACGTTTTTGGCACTTTTGGCATAAAATAGCTCAAACTTGGTTTGTTTTGCACGAAACTTGGCACACAATACTATTTGGTATATATTATTTTGTTGAAATGGTTGGAATTGAAAATCATAGTCGTGTGCAAGAAATTACGTGTTAAGTTGCGATTTTATGAGTTTTTTTAGTGTTTTTGACACTTTTGCGCATCAAGTAACTCACACTTTGTTTGTTTTACATGAAACTTGGCACACAACACTATTTACTATATATTATTGTTTTGAAGTGGTTATATTTGAAAATCATAGTCATATGCTAGAAATTACGTGTTAAGTTGCGATTTTATGCGTTTTTTAAGCGTTTTTGGCACTTTTGCGCATAAAGTAGCTCAAACTCTGTTTGTTTTGCACGAAACTTGGCACACAATACTATTTGGGAAATAATATTGTGTTAAGTGGTTAGAATTGAGAATCATAGTCATATGCTAGAAATTACGTGTTAAGTTGCGATTTTATGCGTTTTTAAGCGTTTTTTGCACTTTTGCGCAGATAGTAGCCCAAGTTGGTTTATTTTGCACGGAACTTGGCACACAACACTATTTGGTATATATTATTGTGTTGAAGTGGTTAGAAAATAAAATCATAGTCATATGCTAGAAATTACGTGTTAAGTTGCGATTTTATGTGTTTTTAAGTGTTTTTAACACTTTTGCGCATAAAGTAGCTCAAACTTGGTTTGTTTTGCACGAAACTTGGCTCACAATACTATTTGGGATATAATATTGTGTTGAAGTGGTTAGAATTGAGAATCATAGTCATATGCTAGAAATTACGTGTTAAGTTGCGATTTTATGCGTTTTTAAGCGTTTTTTGCACTTTTGCGCAGATAGTAGCCCAAGTTGGTTTATTTTGCACGGAACTTGGCACACAACACTATTTGGTATATATTATTGTGTTGAAGTGGTTAGAAAATAAAATCATAGTCATATGCTAGAAATTACGTGTTAAGTTGCGATTTTATGTGTCTTTAAGTGTTTTGGCACTTTTGCGCATAAAGTATCTCAAACTTGGTTTGTTTTGCACGAAACATGGCACACAATACTATTTGGTATATACTATTATGTTGAAGTGGTTAGAATTGAAAATCATAGTCATATGCAAGAAATTACGTGTTAAGTTGCGATTTTATGAGTTTTTAAGTGTTTTTGACACTTTTGCGTATAAAGTAACTCAAACTTGGTTTGTTTTGCATGAAACTTGGCACACAACACTATTTGGTATATATTGTTGTGTTGAAGTGGTTAGATTTGAAAAACATATTCATATGCTAGAAATTACGTGTTAACATGCGATTTTATGCATTTTTAAGCGTTTTTGGCACTTTTGCGCATAAAGTAGCTCAAACTTGGTTTGTTTTGCACGAAACTTGGCACACAATACTACTTGGGATATAATATTGTGTTGAAGTGGTTAGAATTGAGAATCATAGTCATATGCTAGAAATTACGTGTTAAGTTGCGATTTTATGCGTTTTTAAGCGTTTTTTGCACTTTTGGGCATAAAGTAGATCAAACTTGATTTTTTTTGCACAAAACTTGGCACACAACACTATTTGGTATATATTATTGTTTTGAAGTGGTTAGAATTGAAAATCAAAGTCATATGCTAGAAATTACGTGTTAAGTTGCGATTTTATGAGTTTTTAAGCTTTTTTGGCACTTTTGCGCATAAAGTAGCTCAAACTTAGTTTGTTTTGCACGAAACTTAGCACACAACACTATTTGGTATATATTATTGTGTTGAAGTGGTTAGAATTAAAAATCATAGTCATATGCTAGAAACTACGTGTTAAGTTGCGATTTTATGCGTTTTTAAGCGTTTTTTGGCACTTTTTGGCATAAAATAGCTCAAACTTGGTTTGTTTTGCACGAAACTTGGCACACAATACTATTTGGTATATATTATTTTGTTGAAATGGTTGGAATTGAAAATCATAGTCGTATGCAAGAAATTACGTGTTAAGTTGCGATTTTATGAGTTTTTTTGTGTTTTTGACACTTTTGCTCATCAAGTAACTCACACTTTGTTTGTTTTACATGAAACTTGGCACACAACACTATTTACTATATATTATTGTTTTGAAGTGGTTATATTTGAAAATCATAGTCATATGCTAGAAATTACGTGTTAAGTTATGATTTTATGCGTTTTTAAGCGTTTTTGGCACTTTTGCGCATAAAGTAGCTCAAACTCTGTTTGTTTTGCACGAAACTTGGCACACAATACTATTTGGGAAATAATATTGTGTTAAAGTGGTTAGAATTGAGAATCATAGTCATATGCTAGAAATTACGTGTTAAGTTGCGATTTTATGCGTTTTTAAGCGTTTTTTGCACTTTTGGGCATAAAGTAGATCAAACTTGATTTTTTTTGCACAAAACTTGGCACACAACACTATTTGGTATATATTATTGTTTTGAAGTGGTTAGAATTGAAAATCAAAGTCATATGCTAGAAATTACGTGTTAAGTTGCGATTTTATGAGTTTTTAAGCTTTTTTGGCACTTTTGCGCATAAAGTAGCTCAAACTTAGTTTGTTTTGCACGAAACTTAGCACACAACACTATTTGGTATATATTATTGTGTTGAAGTGGTTAGAATTAAAAATCATAGTCATATGCTAGAAACTACGTGTTAAGTTGCGATTTTATGCGTTTTTAAACGTTTTTGGCACTTTTTGGCATAAAATAGCTCAAACTTGGTTTGTTTTGCACGAAACTTGGCACACAATACTATTTGGTATATATTATTTTGTTGAAATGGTTGGAATTGAAAATCATAGTCGTATGCAAGAAATTACGTGTTAAGTTGCGATTTTATGAGTTTTTTAGTGTTTTTGACACTTTTGCTCATCAAGTAACTCACACTTTGTTTGTTTTACATGAAACTTGGCACACAACACTATTTACTATATATTATTGTTTTGAGGTGGTTATATTTGAAAATCATAGTCATATGCTAGAAATTACGTGTTAAGTTATGATTTTATGCGTTTTTAAGCGTTTTTGGCACTTTTGCGCATAAAGTAGCTCAAACTCTGTTTGTTTTGCACGAAACTTGGCACACAATACTATTTGGGAAATAATATTGTGTTAAAGTGGTTAGAATTGAGAATCATAGTCATATGCAAGAAATTACGTGTTAAGTTGCGATTTTATGCGTTTTTAAGCGTTTTTTGCACTTTTGCGCAGATAGTAGCCCAAGTTGGTTTATTTTGCACGGAACTTGGCACACAACACTATTCGGTATATATTATTGTGTTGAAGTGGTTAGAAAATAAAATCATAGTCATATGCTAGAAATTACGTGTTAAGTTGCGATTTTATGTGTTTTTAAGTGTTTTTGGCACTTTTGCGCATAAATTAGCTCAAACTTGGTTTGTTTTGCACGAAACTTGACTCACAATACTATTTGGGATATAATATTGTGTTGAAGTGGTTAGAATTGAGAATCATAGTCATATGCTAGAAATTACGTGTTAAATTGCGATTTTATGCGTTTTTAAGCGTTTTTGGCACTTTTGCACATAAAGTAGATCAAACTTGGTTTATTTTGCACGAAACTTGGCACACAACAATATTTGGTATATATTATTGTGTTGAAGTGGTTAGAATTGAAAATCAAAGTCATATGCTAGAAATTACGTGTTAAGTTTCGATTTTATGAGTTTTTTAGCTTTTTTGGCACTTTTGCGCATAAAGTAGCTCAAACTTGGTTTGTTTTGCGAGAAACATGGCACACATTACTATTTGGTATATACTATTATGTTGAAGTGGTTAGAATTGAAAATCATAGTCATATGCAAGAAATTACGTGTTAAGTTGCGATTTTATGAGTTTTTAAGTGTTTTTGACACTTTTGCGTATAAAGTAACTCAAACTTGGTTTGTTTTGCATGAAACTTGGCACACAACACTATTTGGTATATATTATTGTGTTGAAGTGGTTAGATTTTTAAATCATATTCATATGCTAGAAATTACGTGTTAACATGCGATTTTATGAGTTATTTAGCTTTTTTGGCACTTTTGCGCATAAAGTAGCTCAAACTTGGTTTGTTTTGCACGAAACATGGCACACAATACTATTTGGTATATACTATTATGTTGAAGTGGTTAGAATTGAAAATCATAGTCATATGCAAGAAATTACGTGTTAAGTTGCGATTTTATGAGTTTTTAAGTGTTTTTGACACTTTTGCGTATAAAGTAACTCAAACTTGGTTTGTTTTGCATGAAACTTGGCACACAACACTATTTGGTATATATTGTTGTGTTGAAGTGGTTAGATTTGAAAATCATATTCATATGCTAGAAATTACGTGTTAACATGCGATTTTATGCGTTTTTAAGCGTTTTTGGCACTTTTGCGCATAAAGTAGCTCAAACTTGGTTTGTTTTGCACGAAACTTGGAACACAATATTATTTGGGATATAATATTGTGTTGAAGTGGTTAGAATTGAGAATCATAGTCATATGCTAGAAATTACGTGTTAAGTTACGATTTTATGCATTTTTAAGCGTTTTTTTGCACTTTTGTGCATAAAGTAGCTCAAATTTGGTTTATTTTGCACGAAACTTGGCACACAACACTATTTGGTATATATTACTGTGTTGAAGTGGTTAGAAAATAAAATCATAGTCATATGGTAGAAATTACGTGTTAAGTTGCGATTTTATGTGTTTTTAAGTGTTTTTGGCACTTTTGCGCATAATGTAGCTCAAACTTGGTTTGTTTTGCACGAAACTTGGCTCACAATACTATTTGGGATATAAATTTGTGTTGAAGTGGTTAGAATTGAGAATCATAGTCATATGCTAGAAATTACGTGTTAAGTTGCGATTTTATGCATTTTTAAGCGTTTTTTGCACTTTTGCGCATAAAGTAGCTCAAATTTGGTTTATTTTGCACGAAACTTGGCACACAACACTATTTGGTATATATTACTGTGTTGAAGTGGTTAGAAAATAAAATCATAGTCATATGCTAGAAATTACGTGTTAAGTTGCGATTTTATGTGTTTTTAAGTGTTTTTGGCACTTTTGCGCATAATGTAGCTCAAACTTGGTTTGTTTTGCACGAAACTTGGCTCACAATACTATTTGGGATATAAATTTGTGTTGAAGTGGTTAGAATTGAGAATCATAGTCATATGCTAGAAATTACGTGTTAAGTTGCGATTTTATGCATTTTTAAGCGTTTTTTTGCACTTTTGCGCATAAAGTAGCTCAAATTTGGTTTATTTTGCACGAAACTTGGCACACAACACTATTTGGTATATATTGTTGTGTTGAAGTAGTTAGAATTGAAAATCATATTCATATGCTAGAAATTACGTGTTAACAAGCGATTTTATGCGTTTTTAAGCGTTTTTGGCACTTTTGCGCATAAAGTAGCTCAAACTTGGTTTGTTTTGCACGAAACTTGGCACACAATACTATTTGGGATATAATATTGTGTTGAAGTGGTTAGAATTGAGAATCATAGTCATATGCTAGGAATTACATGTTAAGTTGCGATTTTATGCGTTTTTTAAGCGTTTTTTGCACTTTTGCGCATAAAGTAGATCAAACTTGATTTTTTTTGCACAAAACTTGGCACCCAACACTGTTTGGTATATATTATTGTTTTGAAGTGGTTAGAATTGAAAATCAAAGTCATATGCTAGAAATTACGTGTTAAGTTGCGATTTTATGAGTTTTTAAGCTTTTTTGGCACTTTTGCGCATAAAGTAGCTCAAACTTAGTTTGTTTTGCACGAAACTTAGCACACAACACTATTTGGTATATATTATTGTGTTGAAGTGGTTAGAATTAAAAATCATAGTCATATGCTAGAAACTACGTGTTAAGTTGCGATTTTATGCGTTTTTAAACGTTTTTGGCACTTTTTGGCATAAAATAGCTCAAACTTGGTTTGTTTTGCACGAAACTTGGCACACAATACTATTTGGTATATATTATTTTGTTGAAGTGGTTAGAATTGAAAATCATAGTCGTATGCAAGAAATTACGTGTTAAGTTGCGATTTTATGAGTTTTTTAGTGTTTTTGACACTTTTGCGCATCAAGTAACTCACACTTTGTTTGTTTTACCATGAAACTTGGCACACAACACTATTTACTATATATTATTGTTTTGAAGTGGTTATATTTGAAAATCATAGTCATATGCTAGAAATTACGTGTTAAGTTGCGATTTTATGCGTTTTTAAGCGTTTTTGGCACTTTTGCGCATAAAGTAGCTCAAACTCTGTTTGTTTTGCACGAAACTTGGCACACAATACTATTTAGGAAATAACATTGTGTTAAAGTGGTTAGAATTGAGAATCATAGTCATATTCTAGAAATTACGTGTTAAGTTGCGATTTTATGCGTTTTTAAGCGTTTTTTGCACTTTTGCGCAGATAGTAGCCCAAGTTGGTTTATTTTGCACGGAACTTGGCACACAACACTATTTGGTGTATATTATTGTGTTGAAGTGGTTAGAAAATAAAATCATAGTCATATGCTAGAAATTACGTGTTAAGTTTGCGATTTTATGTGTTTTTAAGTGTTTTTGGCACTTTTGCGCATAAAGTAGCTCAAACTTGGTTTGTTTTGCACGAAACTTGGCTCACAATACTATTTGGGATATAATATTGTGTTGAAGTGGTTAGAATTGAGAATCATAGTCATATGCTAGAAATTACGTGTTAAGTTGCGATTTTATGCGTTTTTAAGCGTTTTTTGCACTTTTGCGCAGATAGTAGCCCAAGTTGGTTTATTTTGCACGGAACTTTGCACCCAACACTATTTGGTATATATTATTGTGTTGAAGTGGTTAGAATTGAAAATCAAAGTCATATGCTAGAAATTACGTGTTAAGTTGCGATTTTACGAGTTTTTTAGCTTTTTTGGCACTTTTGCGCATAAAGTAGCTCAAACTTGGTTTGTTTTGCGAGAAACATGGCACACAATACTATTTGGTATATACTATTATGTTGAAGTGGTTAGAATTGAAAATCATAGTCATATGCAAGAAATTACGTGTTAAGTTGCGATTTTATGAGTTTTTAAGTGTTTTTGACACTTTTGCGTATAAAGTAACTCAAACTTGGTTTGTTTTGCATGAAACTTGGCACACAACACTATTGGTATATATTGTTGTGTTGAAGTGGTTAGATTTGAAAATCATATTCATATGCTAGAAATTACGTGTTAACATGCGATTTTATGCGTTTTTAAGCGTTTTTGGCACTTTTGCGCATAAAGTAGCTCAAACTTGGTTTGTTTTGCACGAAACTTGGAACACAATACTATTTGGGATATAATATTGTGTTGAAGTGGTTAGAATTGAGAATCATAGTCATATGCTAGAAATCACGTGTTAAGTTGCGATTTTATGCATTTTTAAACGTTTTTTGCACTTTTGTGCATCAAGTAGCTCAAATTTGGTTTATTTTGCACGAAACTTGGCACACAACACTATTTGGTATATATTACTGTGTTGAAGTGGTTAGAAAATAAAATCATAGTCATATGGTAGAAATTACGTGTTAAGTTGCGATTTTATGTGTTTTTAAGTGTTTTTGGCACTTTTGCGCATAATGTAGCTCAAACTTGGTTTGTTTTGCACGAAACTTGGCTCACAATACTATTTGGGATATAAATTTGTGTTGAAATGGTTAGAATTTAGAATCATAGTCATATGCTAGAAATTACGTGTTAAGTTGCGATTTTATGCATTTTTAAGCGTTTTTTTGCACTTTTGCGCATAAAGTAGCTAAAATTTGGTTTATTTTGCACGAAACTTGGCACACAACACTATTTGGTATATATTACTGTGTTGAAGTGGTTACAAAATAAAATCATAGTCATATGCTAGAAATTACGTGTTAAGTTGCGATTTTATGTGTTTTTAAGCGTTTTTTGCACTTTGCACATAAAGTAGCTCAAATTTGGTTTATTTTGCACGAAACTTGGCACACAATACTATTTGGGATATAATATTGTGTTGAAGTGGTTAGAATTGAGAATCATAGTCATATGCTAGGAATTTCATGTTAAGTTGCGATTTTATACGTTTTTTAAGCGTTTTTTTGCACTTTTGCGCATAAAGTAGATCAAACTTGATTTTTTTTGCACAAAACTTGGCACACAACACTGTTTGGTATATATTATTGTTTTGAAGTGGTTAGAATTGAAAATCAAAGTCATATGCTAGAAATTACGTGTTAAGTTGCGATTTTATGAGTTTTTAAGCTTTTTTGGCACTTTTGCGCATAAAGTAGCTCAAACTTAGTTTGTTTTGCACGAAACTTAGCACACAACACTATTTGGTATATATTATTGTGTTGAATTGGTTAGAATTAAAAATCATAGTCATATGCTAGAAACTACGTGTTAAGTTGCGATTTTATGCGTTTTTAAACGTTTTTGGCACTTTTTGGCATAAAATAGCTCAAACTTGGTTTGTTTTGCACGAAACTTGGCACACAATACTATTTGGTATATATTATTTTGTTGAAGTGGTTGGAATTGAAAATCATAGTCGTATGCAAGAAATTACGTGTTAAGTTGCGATTTTATGAGTTTTTTTAGTGTTTTTGACACTTTTGCGCATCAAGTAACTCACACTTTGTTTGTTTTACATGAAACTTGGCACACAACACTTTTACTATATATTATTGTTTTGAAGTGGTTATATTTGAAAATCATAGTCATATGCTAGAAATTACGTGTTAAGTTGCGATTTTATGCGTTTTTAAGCGTTTTTTCGCACTTTTGCGCATAAAGTAGCTCAAACTCTGTTTGTTTTGCACCAAACTTGGCACACAATACTATTTGGGAAATAATATTGTGTTAAAGTGGTTAGAATTGAGAATCATAGTCATATGCTAGAAATTACGTGTTAAGTTGCGATTTTATGCGTTTTTAAGCGTGTTTTGCACTTTTGCGCAGATAGTGGCCCAAGTTGGTTTATTTTGCACGGAACTTGGCACACAACACTATTTGGTATATATTATTGTGTTGAAGTGGTTAGAAAATAAAATCATAGTCATATGCTAGAAATTACGTGTTAAGTTGCGATTTTATGTGTTTTTAAGTGTTTTTGGCACTTTTGCGCATAAAGTAGCTCAAACTTGGTTTGTTTTGCACGAAACTTGGCTCACAATACTATTTGGGATATAATAATGTGTTGAAGTGGTTAGAATTGAGAATCATAGTCATATGCTAGAAATTACGTGTTAAGTTGCGATTTTATGCGTTTTTAAGCGTTTTTGGCACTTTTGCACATAAAGTAGCTCAAACTTGGTTTATTTTGCACGAAATTTGGCACACAACAATATTTGGTATATATTATTGTGTTGAAGTGGTTAGAATTGAAAATCAAAGTCATATGCTAGAAATTACGTGTTAAGTTGCGATTTTACGAGGTTTTTTAGCTTTTTTGGCACTTTTGCGCATAAAGTAGCTCAAACTTAGTTTGTTTTGCGAGAAACATGGCACACAATACTATTTGGTATATACTATTATGTTGAAGTGGTTAGAATTGAAAATCATAGTCATATGCAAGAAATTACGTGTTAAGTTGCGATTTTATGAGTTTTTAAGTGTTTTTGACACTTTTGCGTATAAAGTAACTCAAACTTGGTTTGTTTTGCATGAAACTTGGCACACAACACTATTTGGTATATATTATTGTGTTGAAGTGGTTAGATTTTAAAATCATATTCATATGCTAGAAATTACGTGTTAACATGCGATTTTATGAGTTTTTTAGCTTTTACGCACTTTTGCGCATAAAGTAGCTCAAACTTGGTTTGTTTTGCACGAAACATGGCACACAATACTATTTGGTATATACTATTATGTTGAAGTGGTTAGAATTGAAAATCATAGTCATATGCAAGAAATTACGTG
This sequence comes from Amaranthus tricolor, assembly GCF_026212465.1. Taxonomy (NCBI): domain Eukaryota; kingdom Viridiplantae; phylum Streptophyta; class Magnoliopsida; order Caryophyllales; family Amaranthaceae; genus Amaranthus; species Amaranthus tricolor. The sequence goes on along the minus strand of NC_080062.1, from coordinate 16,210,432 downwards.
TTAAGTTGCGATTTTATGAGTTTTTAAGTGTTTTTGACACTTTTGCGTATAAAGTAACTCAAACTTGGTTTGTTTTGCATGAAACTTGGCACACAACACTATTTGGTATATATTGTTGTGTTGAAGTGGTTAGATTTGAAAATCATATTCATATGCTAGAAATTACGTGTTAACATGCGATTTTATGCGTTTTTAAGCGTTTTTGGCACTTTTGCGCATAAAGTAGCTCAAACTTGGTTTGTTTTGCACGAAACTTGGAACACAATACTATTTGGGATATAATATTGTGTTGAAGTGGTTAGAATTGAGAATCATAGTCATATGCTAGAAATCACGTGTTAAGTTGCGATTTTATGCATTTTTAAGCGTTTTTTTGCACTTTTGTGCATAAAGTAGCTCAAATTTGGTTTATTTTGCACGAACTTGGCACACAACACTATTTGGTATATATTACTGTGTTGAAGTGGTTAGAAAATAAAATCATAGTCATATGGTAGAAATTACGTGTTAAGTTGCGATTTTAGTGTGTTTTTAAGTATTTTTGGCACTTTTGCGCATAATGTAGCTCAAACTTGGTTTGTTTTGCACGAAACTTGGCTCACAATACTATTTGGGATATAATATTGTGTTGAAGTGGTTAGAATTGAGAATCATAGTCATATGCTAGAAATTACGTGTTAAGTTGCAATTTTATGCGTTTTTAAGCGTTTTTGGCACTTTTGCACATAAAGTAGCTCAAACTTGGTTTATTTTGCACGAAACTTGGCACACAACAATATTTGGTATATATTATTGTGTTGAAGTGGTTAGAATTGAAAATCAAAGTCATATGCTAGAAATTACGTGTTAAGTTGCGATTTTACGAGTTTTTTAGCTTTTTTGGCACTTTTGCGCATAAAGTAGCTCAAACTTGGTTTGTTTTGCGAGAAACATGGCACACAATACTATTTGGTATATACTATTATGTTGAAGTGGTTAGAATTGAAAATCATAGTCATATGCAAGAAATTACGTGTTAAGTTGCGATTTTATGAGTTTTTAAGTGTTTTTGACACTTTTGCGTATATTGTAACTCAAACTTGGTTTGTTTTGCGTGAAACTTGGCACACAACACTATTTGGTATATATTGTTGTGTTGAAGTGGTTAGATTTGAAAATCATATTCATATGCTAGAAATTACGTGTTAACATGCGATTTTATGCGTTTTTAAGCGTTTTTGGCACTTTTGCGCATAAAGTAGCTCAAACTTGGTTTGTTTTGCACGAAACTTGGAACACAATACTATTTGGGATATAATATTGTGTTGAAGTGGTTAGAATTGAGAATCATAGTCATATGCTAGAAATCACGTGTTAAGTTGCGATTTTATGCATTTTTAAGCGTTTTTTGCACTTTTGTGCATAAAGTAGCTCAAATTTGGTTTATTTTGCACGAAACTTGGCACACAACACTATTTGGTATATATTACTGTGTTGAAGTGGTTAGAAAATAAAATCATAGTCATATGGTAGAAATTACGTGTTAAGTTGCGATTTTATGTGTTTTTAAGTGTTTTTGGCACTTTTGCGCATAATGTAGCTCAAACTTGGTTTGTTTTGCACGAAACTTGGCTCACAATACTATTTGGGATATAATATTGTGTTGAAGTGGTTAGAATTGAGAATCATAGTCATATGCTAGAAATTACGTGTTAAGTTGCGATTTTATGCGTTTTTAAGCGTTTTTTGGCACTTTTGCACATAAAGTAGCTCAAACTTGGTTTATTTTGCACGAAACTTGGCACACAACAATATTTGGTATATATTATTGTGTTGAAGTGGTTAGAATTGAAAATCAAAGTCATATGCTAGAAATTACGTGTTAAGTTGCGATTTTACGAGTTTTTTAGCTTTTTTGGCACTTTTGCGCATAAAGTAGCTCAAACTTGGTTTGTTTTGCGAGAAACATGGCACACAATACTATTTGGTATATACTATTATGTTGAAGTGGTTAGAATTGAAAATCATAGTCATATGCAAGAAATTACGTGTTAAGTTGCGATTTTATGAGTTTTTAAGTGTTTTTGACACTTTTGCGTATATTGTAACTCAAACTTGGTTTGTTTTGCATGAAACTTGGCACACAACACTATTTGGTATATATTGTTGTGTTGAAGTGGTTAGATTTGAAAATCATATTCATATGCTAGAAATTACGTGTTAACATGCGATTTTATGCGTTTTAAGCGTTTTTGGCACTTTTGCGCATAAAGTAGCTCAAACTTGGTTTGTTTTGCACGAAACTTGGAACACAATACTATTTGGGATATAATATTGTGTTGAAGTGGTTAGAATTGAGAATCATAGTCATATGCTAGAAATCACGTGTTAAGGTTGCGATTTTATGCATTTTTAAGCGTTTTTTTGCACTTTTGTGCATAAAGTAGCTCAAATTTGGTTTATTTTGCACGAAACTTGGCACACAACACTATTTGGTATATATTACTGTGTTGAAGTGGTTAGAAAATAAAATCATAGTCATATGGTAGAAATTACGTGTTAAGTTGCGATTTTATGTGTTTTTAAGTGTTTTTGGCACTTTTGCGCATAATGTAGCTCAAACTTGGTTTGTTTTGCACGAAACTTGGCTCACAATACTATTTGGGATATAAATTTGTGTTGAAATGGTTAGAATTTAGAATCATAGTCATATGCTAGAAATTACGTGTTAAGTTGCGATTTTATGCATTTTTAAGCGTTTTTTGCACTTTTGCGCATAAAGTAGCTAAAATTTGGTTTATTTTGCACGAAACTTGGCACACAACACTATTTGGTATATATTACTGTGTTGAAGTGGTTACAAAATAAAATCATAGTCATATGCTAGAAATTACGTGTTAAGTTGCGATTTTATGTGTTTTTAAGCGTTTTTTGCACTTTTGCGCATAAAGTAGCTCAAATTTGGTTTATTTTGCACGAAACTTGGCACACAACACTATTTGGTATATATTGTTGTGTTGAAGTAGTTAGAATTGAAAATCATATTCATATGCTAGAAATTACGTGTTAACAAGCGATTTTATGCGTTTTTAAGCGTTTTTGGCACTTTTGCGCATAAAGTAGCTCAAACTTGGTTTGTTTTGCACGAAACTTGGCACAAATACTATTTGGGATATAATATTGTGTTGAAGTGGTTAGAATTGAGAATCATAGTCATATGCTAGGAATTACATGTTAAGTTGCGATTTTATGCGTTTTAAGCGTTTTTTTGCACTTTTGCGCATAAAGTAGATCAAACTTGATTTTTTTTGCACAAAACTTGGCACACAACACTGTTTGGTATATATTATTGTTTTGAAGTGGTTAGAATTTAAAATCAAAGTCATATGCTAGAAATTACGTGTTAAGTTGCGATTTTATGAGTTTTTAAGCTTTTTTGGCACTTTTGCGCATAAAGTAGCTCAAACTTAGTTTGTTTTGCACGAAACTTAGCACACAACACTATTTGGTATATATTATTGTGTTGAAGTGGTTAGAATTAAAAATCATAGTCATATGCTAGAAACTACGTGTTAAGTTGCGATTTTATGCGTTTTTAAACGTTTTTGGCACTTTTTGGCATAAAATGGCTCAAACTTGGTTTGTTTTGCACGAAACTTGGCACACAATACTATTTGGTATATATTATTTTGTTGAAGTGGTTGGAATTGAAAATCATAGCCGTATGCAAGAAATTACGTGTTAAGTTGCGATTTTATGAGTTTTTTAGTGTTTTTGACACTTTTGCGCATCAAGTAACTCACACTTTGTTTGTTTTACATGAAACTTGGCACACAACACTATTTACTATATATTATTGTTTTGAAGTGGTTATATTTGAAAATCATAGTCATATGCTAGAAATTACGTGTTAAGTTGCGATTTTATGCGTTTTTAAGCGTTTTTGGCACTTTTGCGCATAAAGTAGCTCAAACTCTGTTTGTTTTGCAC
>NC_080062.1:16178733-16206363 GCF_026212465.1 Amaranthus tricolor | reverse complement strand
AAAATAATTATATACCAAATAGTATTGTGTGCCAAGTTTCGTGCAAAACAAACCAAGTTTGAGCTATTTTATTCCAAAAAGTGCCAAAAACGTTTAAAAACGCATAAAATCGCAACTTAAGACGTAGTTTCTAGCATATGACTATGATTTTTAATTCTAACCACTTCAACACAATAATATATACCAAATAGTGTTGTGTGCTAAGTTTCGTGCAAAACAAACTAAGTTTGAGCTACTTTATGCGCAAAAGTGCCAAAAAAGCTTAAAAACTCATAAAATCGCAACTTAACACGTAATTTCTAGCATATGACTTTGATTTTTCAATTCTAACCACTTCAAAACAATAATATATACCAAATAGTGTTGTGTGCCAAGTTTTGTGCAAAAAAAATCAAGTTTGATCTACTTTATGCCCAAAAGTGCAAAAAAACGCTTAAAAACGCATAAAATCGCAACTTAACACGTAATTTCTAGCATATGACTATGATTCTCAATTCTAACCACTTCAACACAATATTATATCCCAAATAGTATTGTGTGCCAAGTTTCGTGCAAAACAAACCAAGTTTGCGCTACTTTATGCGCAAAAGTGCCAAAAACGCTTAAAAATGCATAAAATCGCATGTTAACACGTAATTTCTAGCATATGAATATGATTTTCAAATCTAACCACTTCAACACAACAATATATACCAAATAGTGTTGTGTGCCAAGTTTCATGCAAAACAAACCAAGTTTGAGTTACTTTATACGCAAAAGTGTCAAAAACACTTAAAAACTCATAAAATCGCAACTTAACACGTAATTTCTTGCATATGACTATGATTTTCAATTCTAACCACTTCAACATAATAGTATATACCAAATAGTATTGTGTGCCATGTTTCGTGCAAAACAAACCAAGTTTGAGCTACTTTATGCGCAAAAGTGCCAAAAAAGCTAAAAAACTCATAAAATCGCAACTTAACACGTAATTTCTAGCATATGACTTTGATTTTCAATTCTAACCACTTCAACACAATAATATATACCAAATAGTGTTGTGTGCCAAGTTTTGTGCAAAAAAAATCAAGTTTGATCTACTTTATGCCCAAAAGTGAAAAAAACGCTTAAAAACGCATAAAATCGCAACTTAACACGTAATTTCTAGCATATGACTATGATTCTCAATTCTAACCACTTCAACACAATATTATATCCCACATAGTATTGTGTGCCAAGTTTTGTGCAAAACAAACCAAGTTTCAGCTACTTTATGCGCAAAAGTGCCAAAAACGCTTAAAAACGCATAAAATCGCATGTTAACACGTAATTTCTAGCATATGAATATGATTTTCAAATCTAACCACTTCAACACAACAATATATACCAAATAGTATTGTGTGCCAAGTTTCATGCAAAACAAACCAAGTTTGAGTTACTTTATACGCAAAAGTGTCAAAAACACTTAAAAACTCATAAAATCGCAACTTAACACGTAATTTCTTGCATATGACTATGATTTTCAATTCTAACCACTTCAACATAATAGTATATACCAAATAGTATTGTGTGCCATGTTTCGTGCAAAACAAACCAAGTTTGAGCTACTTTATGCGCAAAAGTGCCAAAACACTTAAAAACACATAAAATCGCAACTTAACACGTAATTTCTAGCATATGACTATGATTTTATTTTCTAACCACTTCAACACAATAATATATACCAAATAGTGTTGTGTGCCAAGTTCCGTGCAAAATAAACCAACTTGGGCTACTATCTACGCAAAAGTGCAAAAAACGCTTAAAAACGCATAAAATCGCAACTTAACACGTAATTTCTAGCATATGACTATGATTCTCAATTCTAACCACTTCAACACAATATTATATCCCAAATAGTATTGTGAGCCAAGTTTCGTGCAAAACAAACCAAGTTTGAGCTACTTTATGCGCAAAAGTGTTAAAAACACTTAAAAACACATAAAATCGCAACTTAACACGTAATTTCTAGCATATGACTATGATTTTATTTTCTAACCACTTCAACACAATAATATATACCAAATAGTGTTGTGTGCCAAGTTCCGTGCAAAATAAACCAACATGGGCTACTATCTGCGCAAAAGTGCAAAAAACGATTAAAAACGCATAAAATCGCAACTTAACACGTAATTTCTTGCATACGACTATGATTTTCAATTCCAACCATTTCAAAAAAATAATATATACCAAATAGTATTGTGTGCCAAGTTTCGTGCAAAACAAACCAAGTTTGAGCTATTTTATGCCAAAAAGTGCCAAAAACGTTTATAAACGCATAAAATCGCAACTTAACACGTAGTTTCTAGCATATGACTATGATTTTTAATTCTAACCACTTCAACACAATAATATATACCAAATAGTGTTGTGTGCTAAGTTTCGTGCAAAACAAACTAAGTTTGAGCTACTTTATGCGCAAAAGTGCCAAAAAAGCTTAAAAACTCATAAAATCGCAACTTAACACGTAATTTCTAGCATATGACTTTGATTTTCAATTCTAACCACTTCAAAACAATAATATATACCAAATAGTGTTGTGTGCCAAGTTTTGTGCAAAAAAATCAAGTTTGATCTACTTTATGCCCAAAAGTGCAAAAAACGCTTAAAAACGCATAAAATCGCAACTTAACACGTAATTTCTAGCATATGACTATGATTCTCAATTCTAACCACTTCAACACATTATTATATCCCAAATAGTATTGTGAGCCATGTTTCGTGCAAAACAAACCAAGTTTGAGCTACTTTATGCGCAAAAGTGTTAAAAACACTTAAAAACACATAAAATCGCAACTTAACACGTAATTTCTAGCATATGACTATGATTTTATTTTCTAACCACTTCAACACAATAATATATACCAAATAGTGTTGTGTGCCAAGTTCCGTGCAAAATAAACCAACTTGGGCTACTATCTGCGCAAAAGTGCAAAAAACGCTTAAAAACGCATAAAATCGCAACTTAACACGTAATTTATAGCATATGACTATGATTCTCAATTCTAACCACTTTAACACAATATTATTTCCCAAATAGTATTGTGTGCCAAGTTTCGTGCAAAACAAACAGAGTTTGAGCTACTTTATGCGCAAAAGTGCCAAAAACGCTTAAAAACGCATAAAATCATAACTTAACACGTAATTTCTAGCATATGACTATGATTTTCAAATATAACCACTTCAAAACAATAATATATAGTAAATAGTGTTGTGTGCCAAGTTTCATGTAAAACAAACAAAGTGTGAGTTACTTGATGAGCAAAAGTGTCAAAAACACTAAAAAACTCATAAAATCGCAACTTAACACGTAATTTCTTGCATACGACTATGATTTTCAATTCCAACCATTTCAACAAAATAATATATACCAAATAGTATTGTGTGCCAAGTTTCGTGCAAAACAAACCAAGTTTGAGCTATTTTATGCCAAAAAGTGCCAAAAACGTTTAAAAACGCATAAAATCGCAACTTAACACGTAGTTTCTAGCATATGACTATGATTTTTAATTCTAACCACTTCAACACAATAATATATACCAAATAGTGTTGTGTGCTAAGTTTCGTGCAAAACAAACTAAGTTTGAGCTACTTTATGCGCAAAAGTGCCAAAAAAGCTTAAAAACTCATAAAATCGCAACTTAACACGTAATTTCTTGCATACGACTATGATTCTCAATTCTAACCACTTCAACACAATATTATATCCCAAATAGTATTGTGAGCCAAGTTTCGTGCAAAACAAACCAAGTTTGAGCTACTTTATGCGCAAAAAGTGTTAAAAACACTTAAAAACACATAAAATCGCAACTTAACACGTAATTTCTAGCATATGACTATGATTTTATTTTCTAACCACTTCAACACAATAATATATACCAAATAGTGTTGTGTGCCAAGTTCCGTGCAAAATAAACCAACATGGGCTACTATCTGCGCAAAAGTGCAAAAAACGATTAAAAACGCATAAAATCGCAACTTAACACGTAATTTCTTGCATACGACTATGATTTTCAATTCCAACCATTTCAAAAAAATAATATATACCAAATAGTATTGTGTGCCAAGTTTCGTGCAAAACAAACCAAGTTTGAGCTATTTTATGCCAAAAAGTGCCAAAAACGTTTATAAACGCATAAAATCGCAACTTAACACGTAGTTTCTAGCATATGACTATGATTTTTAATTCTAACCACTTCAACACAATAATATATACCAAATAGTGTTGTGTGCTAAGTTTCGTGCAAAACAAACTAAGTTTGAGCTACTTTATGCGCAAAAGTGCCAAAAAAGCTTAAAAACTCATAAAATCGCAACTTAACACGTAATTTCTAGCATATGACTTTGCTTTTCAATTCTAACCACTTCAAAACAATAATATATACCAAATAGTGTTGTGTGCCAAGTTTTGTGCAAAAAAAATCAAGTTTGATCTACTTTATGCCCAAAAGTGCAAAAAACGCTTAAAAACGCATAAAATCGCAACTTAACACGTAATTTCTAGCATATGACTATGATTCTCAATTCTAACCACTTCAACACAATATTATATCCCAAATAGTATTGTGTGCCAAGTTTCGTGCAAAACAAACCAAGTTTGAGCTACTTTATGCGCAAAAGTGCCAAAAACACTTAAAAACGCATAAAATCGCATGTTAACACGTAATTTCTAGCATATGAATATGATTTTCAAATCTAACCACTTCAACACAACAATATATACCAAATAGTATTGTGTGCCAAGTTTCATGCAAAACAAACCAAGTTTGAGTTACTTTATACGCAAAAGTGTCAAAAACACTTAAAAACTCATAAAATCGCAACTTAACACGTAATTTCTTGCATAGGACTATGATTTTCAATTCTAACCACTTCAACATAATAGTATATACCAAATAGTATTGTGTGCCATGTTTCGTGCAAAACAAACCAAGTTTGAGCTACTTTATGCGCAAAAGTGCCAAAACACTTAAAAACACATAAAATCGCAACTTAACACGTAATTTCTAGCATATGACTATGATTTTATTTTCTAACCACTTCAACACAATAATATATACCAAATAGTGTTGGGTGCAAAGTTCCGTGCAAAATAAACCAACTTGGGCTACTATCTGCGCAAAAGTGCAAAAAACGCTTAAAAACGCATAAAATCGCAACTTAACACGTAATTTCTAGCATATGACTATGATTCTCAATTCTAACCACTTCAACACAATATTATATCCCAAATAGTATTGTGAGCCAAGTTTCGTGCAAAACAAACCAAGTTTGAGCTACTTTATGCGCAAAAGTGTTAAAAACACTTAAAAACACATAAAATCGCAACTTAACACGTAATTTCTAGCATATGACTATGATTTTATTTTCTAACCACTTCAACACAATAATATATACCAAATAGTGTTGTGTGCCAAGTTCCGTGCAAAATAAACCAACATGGGCTACTATCTGCGCAAAAGTGCAAAAAACGCTTAAAAACGCATAAAATCGCAACTTAACACGTAATTTCTTGCATACGACTATGATTTTCAATTCCAACCATTTCAACAAAATAATATATACCAAATAGTATTGTGTGCCAAGTTTCGTGCAAAACAAACCAAGTTTGAACTATTTTATGCCAAAAAGTGCCAAAAACGTTTAAAAACGCACAAAATCGCAACTTAACACGTAGTTTCTAGCATATGACTATGATTTTTAATTCTAACCACTTCAACACAATAATATATACCAAATAGTGTTGTGTGCTAAGTTTCGTGCAAAACAAACTAAGTTTGAGCTACTTTATGCGCAAAAGTGCCAAAAAAGCTTAAAAACTCATAAAATCGCAACTTAACACGTAATTTCTAGCATATGACTTTGATTTTCAATTCTAACCACTTCAAAACAATAATATATACCAAATAGTGTTGTGTGCCAAGTTTTGTGCAAAAAAAATCAAGTTTGATCTACTTTATGCCCAAAAGTGCAAAAAACGCTTAAAAACGCATAAAATCGCAACTTAACACGTAATTTCTAGCATATGACTATGATTCTCAATTCTAACCACTTCAACACAATATTATATCCCAAATAGTATTGTGTGCCAAGTTTCGTGCAAAGCAAACCAAGTTTGAGCTACTTTATGCGCAAAAGTGCCAAAAACGCTTAAAAATGCATAAAATCGCATGTTAACACGTAATTTCTAGCATATGAATATGATTTTCAAATCTAACCACTTCAACACAACAATATATACCAAATAGTGTTGTGTGCCAAGTTTCATGCAAAACAAACCAAGTTTGAGTTACTTTATACGCAAAAGTGTCAAAAACACTTAAAAACTCATAAAATCGCAACTTAACACGTAATTTCTTGCATATGACTATGATTTTCAATTCTAACCACTTCAACATAATAGTATATACCAAATAGTATTGTGTGCCATGTTTCGTGCAAAACAAACCAAGTTTGAGCTACTTTATGCGCAAAAGTGCCAAAAAAGCTAAAAAACTCATAAAATCGCAACTTAACACGTAATTTCTAGCATATGACTTTGATTTTCAATTCTAACCACTTCAACACAATAATATATACCAAATAGTGTTGTGTGCCAAGTTTTGTGCAAAAAAAATCAAGTTTGATCTACTTTATGCCCAAAAGTGAAAAAAACGCTTAAAAACGCATAAAATCGCAACTTAACACGTAATTTCTAGCATATGACTATGATTCTCAATTCTAACCACTTCAACACAATATTATATCCCAAATAGTATTGTGTGCCAAGTTTCGTGCAAAACAAACCAAGTTTCAGCTACTTTATGCGCAAAAGTGCCAAAAACGCTTAAAAACGCATAAAATCGCATGTTAACACGTAATTTCTAGCATATGAATATGATTTTCAAATCTAACCACTTCAACACCAACAATATATACCAAATAGTATTGTGTGCCAAGTTTCATGCAAAACAAACCAAGTTTGAGTTACTTTATACGCAAAAGTGTCAAAAACACTTAAAAACTCATAAAATCGCAACTTAACACGTAATTTCTTGCATATGACTATGATTTTCAATTCTAACCACTTCAACATAATAGTATATACCAAATAGTATTGTGTGCCATGTTTCGTGCAAAACAAACCAAGTTGAGCTACTTTATGCGCAAAAGTGCCAAAACACTTAAAAACACATAAAATCGCAACTTAACACGTAATTTCTAGCATATGACTATGATTTTATTTTCTAACCACTTCAACACAATAATATATACCAAATAGTGTTGTGTGCCAAGTTCCGTGCAAAATAAACCAACATGGGCTACTATCTGCGCAAAAGTGCAAAAAACGCTTAAAAACGCATAAATTGCAACTTAACACGTAATTTCTTGCATACGACTATGATTTTCAATTCCAACCATTTCAACAAAATAATATATACCAAATAGTATTGTGTGCCAAGTTTCGTGCAAAACAAACCAAGTTTGAGCTATTTTATGCCAAAAAGTGCCAAAAACGTTTAAAAACGCATAAAATCGCAACTTAACACGTAGTTTCTAGCATATGACTATGATTTTTAATTCTAACCACTTCAACACAATAATATATACCAAATAGTGTTGTGTGCTAAGTTTCGTGCAAAACAAACTAAGTTTGAGCTACTTTATGCGCAAAAGTGCCAAAAAAGCTTAAAAACTCATAAAATCGCAACTTAACACGTAATTTCTAGCATATGACTTTGATTTTCAATTCTAACCACTTCAAAACAATAATATATACCAAATAGTGTTGTGTGCCAAGTTTTGTGCAAAAAAAATCAAGTTTGATCTACTTTATGTCCAAAAGTGCAAAGAACGCTTAAAAACGCATAAAATCGCAACTTAACACGTAATTTCTAGCATATGACTATGATTCTCAATTCTAACCACTTCAACACAATATTATATCCCAAATAGTATTGTGTGCCAAGTTTCGTGCAAAACAAACAGAGTTTGAGCTACTTTATTGCGCAAAAGTGCCAAAAACGCTTAAAAATGCATAAAATCGCATGTTAACACGTAATTTCTAGCATATGAATATGATTTTCAAATCTAACCACTTCAACACAACAATATATACCAAATAGTGTTGTGTGCCAAGTTTCATGCAAAACAAACCAAGTTTGAGTTACTTTATACGCAAAAGTGTCAAAAACACTTAAAAACTCATAAAATCGCAACTTAACACGTAATTTTTTGCATATGACTATGATTTTCAATTCTAACCACTTCAACATAATAGTATATACCAAATAGTATTGTGTGCCATGTTTCGTGCAAAACAAACCAAGTTTAAGCTACTTTATGCGCAAAAGTGCCAAAAAAGCTAAAAAACTCATAAAATCGCAACTTAACACGTAATTTCTAGCATATGACTTTGATTTTCAATTCTAACCACTTCAACACAATAATATATACCAAATAGTGTTCTGTGCCAAGTTTTGTGCAAAAAAAATCAAGTTTGATCTACTTTATGCCCAAAAGTGCAAAAAACGCTTAAAAACGCATAAAATCGCAACTTAACACGTAATTTCTAGCATATGACTATGATTCTCAATTCTAACCACTTCAACACAATATTATATCCCAAATAGTATTGTGTGCCAAGTTTCGTGCAAAACAAACCAATTTTCAGCTACTTTATGCGCAAAAGTGCTAAAAACGCTTAAAAACGCATAAAATCGCATGTTAACACGTAATTTCTAGCATATGAATATGATTTTCAAATCTAACCACTTCAACACAACAATATATACCAAATAGTATTGTGTGCCAAGTTTCATGCAAAACAAACCAAGTTTGAGTTACTTTATACGCAAAAGTGTCAAAAACACTTAAAAACTCATAAAATCGCAACTTAACACGTAATTTCTTGCATATGACTATGATTTTCAATTCTAACCACTTCAACATAATAGTATATACCAAATAGTATTGTGTGCCATGTTTCGTGCAAAACAAACCAAGTTTGAGCTACTTTATGCGCAAAAGTGCCAAAAAAGCTAAAAAACTCATAAAATCGCAACTTAACACGTAATTTCTAGCATATGACTTTGATTTTCAATTCTAACCACTTCAACACAATAATATATACCAAATAGTGTTGTGGTGCCAAGTTTTGTGCAAAAAAAATCAAGTTTGATCTACTTTATGCCCAAAAGTGAAAAAAACGCTTAAAAACGCATAAAATCGCAACTTAACACGTAATTTCTAGCATATGACTATGATTCTCAATTCTAACCACTTCAACACAATATTATATCCCAAATAGTATTGTGTGCCAAGTTTCGTGCAAAACAAACCAAGTTTCAGCTACTTTATGCGCAAAAGTGCCAAAAACGCTTAAAAACGCATAAAATCGCATGTTAACACGTAATTTCTAGCATATGAATATGATTTTCAAATCTAACCACTTCAACACAACAATATATACCAAATAGTATTGTGTGCCAAGTTTCATGCAAAACAAACCAAGTTTGAGTTACTTTATACGCAAAAGTGTCAAAAACACTTAAAAACTCATAAAATCGCAACTTAACACGTAATTTCTTGCATATGACTATGATTTTCAATTCTAACCACTTCAACATAATAGTATATACCAAATAGTATTGTGTGCCATGTTTCGTGCAAAACAAACCAAGTTTGAGCTACTTTATGCGCAAAAGTGCCAAAACACTTAAAAACACATAAAATCGCAACTTAACACGTAATTTCTAGCATATGACTATGATTTTATTTTCTAACCACTTCAACACAATAATATATACCAAATAGTGTTGTGTGCCAAGTTCCGTGCAAAATAAACCAACATGGGCTACTATCTGCGCAAAAGTGCAAAAAACGCTTAAAAACGCATAAAATCGCAACTTAACACGTAATTTCTTGCATACGACTATGATTTTCAATTCCAACCATTTCAACAAAATAATATATACCAAATAGTATTGTGTGCCAAGTTTCGTGCAAAACAAACCAAGTTTGAGCTATTTTATGCCAAAAAGTGCCAAAAACGTTTAAAAACGCATAAAATCGCAACTTAACACGTAGTTTCTAGCATATGACTATGATTTTTAATTCTAACCACTTCAACACAATAATATATACCAAATAGTGTTGTGTGCTAAGTTTCGTGCAAAACAAACTAAGTTTGAGCTACTTTATGCGCAAAAGTGCCAAAAAAGCTTAAAAACTCATAAAATCGCAACTTAACACGTAATTTCTAGCATATGACTTTGATTTTCAATTCTAACCACTTCAAAACAATAATATATACCAATAGTGTTGTGTGCCAAGTTTTGTGCAAAAAAAATCAAGTTTGATCTACTTTATGTCCAAAAGTGCAAAGAACGCTTAAAAACGCATAAAATCGCAACTTAACACGTAATTTCTAGCAGCTATGACTATGATTCTCAATTCTAACCACTTCAACACAATATATATCCCAAATAGTATTGTGTGCCAAGTTTCGTGCAAAACAAACAGAGTTTGAGCTACTTTATGCGCAAAAGTGCCAAAAACGCTTAAAAATGCATAAAATCGCATGTTAACACGTAATTTCTAGCATATGAATATGATTTTCAAATCTAACCACTTCAACACAACAATATATACCAAATAGTGTTGTGTGCCAAGTTTCATGCAAAACAAACCAAGTTTGAGTTACTTTATACGCAAAAGTGTCAAAAACACTTAAAAACTCATAAAATCGCAACTTAACACGTAATTTTTTGCATATGACTATGATTTTCAATTCTAACCACTTCAACATAATAGTATATACCAAATAGTATTGTGTGCCATGTTTCGTGCAAAACAAACCAAGTTTAAGCTACTTTATGCGCAAAAGTGCCAAAAAAGCTAAAAAACTCATAAAATCGCAACTTAACACGTAATTTCTAGCATATGACTTTGATTTTCAATTCTAACCACTTCAACACAATAATATATACCAAATAGTGTTCTGTGCCAAGTTTTGTGCAAAAAAAATCAAGTTTGATCTACTTTATGCCCAAAAGTGCAAAAAACGCTTAAAAACGCATAAAATCGCAACTTAACACGTAATTTCTAGCATATGACTATGATTCTCAATTCTAACCACTTCAACACAATATTATATCCCAAATAGTATTGTGTGCCAAGTTTCGTGCAAAACAAACCAATTTTCAGCTACTTTATGCGCAAAAGTGCTAAAAACGCTTAAAAACGCATAAAATCGCATGTTAACACGTAATTTCTAGCATATGAATATGATTTTCAAATCTAACCACTTCAACACAACAATATATACCAAATAGTATTGTGTGCCAAGTTTCATGCAAAACAAACCAAGTTTGAGTTACTTTATACGCAAAAGTGTCAAAAACACTTAAAAACTCATAAAATCGCAACTTAACACGTAATTTCTTGCATATGACTATGATTTTCAATTCTAACCACTTCAACATAATAGTATATACCAAATAGTATTGTGTGCCATGTTTCGTGCAAAACAAACCAAGTTTGAGCTACTTTATGCGCAAAAGTGCCAAAAAAGCTAAAAAACTCATAAAATCGCAACTTAACACGTAATTTCTAGCATATGACTTTGATTTTCAATTCTAACCACTTCAACACAATAATATATACCAAATAGTGTTGTGTGCCAAGTTTTGTGCAAAAAAAATCAAGTTTGATCTACTTTATGCCCAAAAGTGCAAAAAACGCTTAAAAACGCATAAAATCGCAACTTAACACGTAATTTCTAGCATATGACTATGATTCTCAATTCTAACCACTTCAACAAAATATTATATCCCAAATAGTATTGTGTGCCAAGTTTCGTGCAAAACAAACCAAGTTTCGCTACTTTATGCGCAAAAGTGCCAAAAACGCTTAAAAACGCATAAAATCGCATGTTAACACGTAATTTCTAGCATATGAATATGATTTTCAAATCTAACCACTTCAACACAACAATATATACCAAATAGTATTGTGTGCCAAGTTTCATGCAAAACAAACCAAGTTTGAGTTACTTTATACGCAAAAGTGTCAAAAACACTTAAAAACTCATAAAATCGCAACTTAACACGTAATTTCTTGCATATGACTATGATTTTCAATTCTAACCACTTCAACATAATAGTATATACCAAATAGTATTGTGTGCCATGTTTCGTGCAAAACAAACCAAGTTTGAACTACTTTATGCGCAAAAGTGCCAAAACACTTAAAAACACATAAAATCGCAACTTAACACGTAATTTCTAGCATATGACTATGATTTTATTTTCTAACCACTTCAACACAATAATATATACCAAATAGTGTTGTGTGCCAAGTTCCGTGCAAAATAAACCAACTTGGGCTACTATCTGCGCAAAAGTGCAAAAAACGCTTAAAAACGCATAAAATCGTAACTTAACACGTAATTTCTAGCATATGACTATGTTTCTCAATTCTAACCACTTCAACACAATATTATATCCCAAATAGTATTGTGAGCCAAGTTTCGTGCAAAACAAACCAAGTTTGAGCTACTTTATGCGCAAAAGTGTTAAAAACACTTAAAAACACATAAAATCGCAACTTAACACGTAATTTCTAGCATATGACTATGATTTTATTTTCTAACCACTTCAACACAATAATATATACCAAATAGTGTTGTGTGCCAAGTTCCGTGCAAAATAAACCAACATGGGCTACTATCTGCGCAAAAGTGCAAAAAAACGCTTAAAAACGCATAAAATCGCTCTAGCATATGACTATGATTCTCAATTCTAACCACTTTAACACAATATTATTTCCAAATAGTATTGTGTGACAAGTTTCGTGCAAAACAAACAGAGTTTGAGCTACTTTATGCGCAAAAGTGCCAAAAACGCTTAAAAACGCATAAAATCGCAACTTAACACGTAATTTCTAGCATATGACTATGATTTTCAAATATAACCACTTCAAAACAATAATATATAGTAAATAGTGTTGTGTGCCAAGTTTCATGTAAACAAACAAAGTGTGAGTTACTTGATGCGCAAAAGTGTCAAAACACTAAAAAACTCATAAAATCGCAACTTAACACGTAATTTCTTGCACACGACTATGATTTTCAATTCCTACCATTTCAACAAAATAATATATACCAAATAGTATTGTGTGCCAAGTTTCGTGCAAAACAAACCAAGTTTGAGCTATTTTATGCCAAAAAGTGCCAAAAACGTTAAAAACGCATAAAATCGCAACTTAACACGTAGTTTCTAGCATATGACTATGATTTTTAATTCTAACCACTTCAACACAATAATATATACCAAATAGTGTTGTGTGCTATGTTTCGTGCAAATCAAACTAAGTTTGAGCTACTTTATGCGCAAAAGTGCCAAAAAAGCTTAAAAACTCATAAAATCGCAACTTAACACGTAATTTCTAGCATATGACTTTGATTTTCAATTCTAACCACTTCAAAACAATAATATATACCAAATAGTGTTGGTGTGCCAAGTTTTGTGCAAAAAAATCAAGTTTGATCTACTTTATGCCCAAAAGTGCAAAAAACGCTTAAAAACGCATAAAATCGCAACTTAACACGTAATTTCTAGCATATGACTATGATTCTCAATTCTAACCACTTCAACACAATATTATATCCCAAATAGTATTGTGAGCCAAGTTTCGTGCAAAACAAACCAAGTTTGAGCTACTTTATGCGCAAAAGTGTTAAAAACACTTAAAAACACATAAAATCGCAACTTAACACGTAATTTCTAGCATATGACTATGATTTTATTTTCTAACCACTTCAACACAATAATATATACCAAATAGTGTTGTGTGCCAAGTTCCGTGCAAAATAAACCAACTTGGGCTACTATCTGCGCAAAAGTGCAAAAAACGCTTAAAAACGCATAAAATCGCAACTTAACACGTAATTTCTAGCATATGACTATGATTCTCAATTCTAACCACTTTAACACAATATTATTTCCCAAATAGTATTGTGTGCCAAGTTTCATGCAAAACAAACAGAGTTTGAGCTACTTTATGCGCAAAAGTGCCAAAAACGCTTAAAAACGCATAAAATCGCAACTTAACACGTAATTTCTAGCATATGACTATGATTTTCAAATATAACCACTTCAAAACAATAATATATAGTAAATAGTGTTGTGTGCCAAGTTTCATGTAAAACAAACAAAGTGTGAGTTACTTGATGAGCAAAAGTGTCAAAAACACTAAAAAACTCATAAAATCGCAACTTAACACGTAATTTCTTGCATACGACTATGATTTTCAATTCCAACCATTTCAACAAAATAATATATACCAATAGTATTGTGTGCCAAGTTTCGTGCAAAACAAACCAAGTTTGAGCTATTTTATGCCAAAAAGTGCCAAAAACGTTTAAAAACGCATAAAATCGCAACTTAACACGTAGTTTCTAGCATATGACTATGATTTTTAATTCTAACCACTTCAACACAATAATATATACCAAATAGTGTTGTGTGCTAAGTTTCGTGCAAAACAAACTAAGTTTGAGCTACTTTATGCGCAAAAGTGCCAAAAAAGCTTAAAAACTCATAAAATCGCAACTTAACACGTAATTTCTAGCATATGACTTTGATTTTCAATTCTAACCACTTCAAAACAATAATATATACCAAATAGTGTTGTGTGCCATGTTTTTGTGCAAAAAAATCAAGTTTGATCTACTTTATGCCCAAAAGTGCAAAAAAACGCTTAAAAACGCATAAAATCGCAACTTAACACGTAATTTCTAGCATATGACTATGATTCTCAATTCTAACCACTTCAACACAATATTATATCCCAAATAGTATTGTGAGCCAAGTTTCGTGCAAAACAAACCAAGTTTGAGCTACTTTATGCGCAAAAGTGTTTAAAAACACTTAAAAACACATAAAATCGCAACTTAACACGTAATTTCTAGCATATGACTATGATTTTATTTTCTAACCACTTCAACACAATAATATATACCAAATAGTGTTGTGTGCCAAGTTCCGTGCAAAATAAACCAACTTGGGCTACTATCTGCGCAAAAGTGCAAAAAACGCTTAAAAACGCATAAAATCGCAACTTAACACGTAATTTCTAGCATATGACTATGATTCTCAATTCTAACCACTTTAACACAATATTATTTCCCAAATAGTATTGTGTGCCACGTTTCATGCAAAACAAACAGAGTTTGAGCTACTTTATGCGCAAAAAGTGCCAAAAAAACGCTTAAAAATGCATAAAATCGCAACTTAACACGTAATTTCTAGCATATGACTATGATTTTCAAATATAACCACTTCAAAACAATAATATATAGTAAATAGTGTTGTGTGCCAAGTTTCATGTAAAACAAACAAAGTGTGAGTTACTTGATGAGCAAAAGTGTCAAAAACACTAAAAAAACTCATAAAATCGCAACTTAACACGTAATTTCTTGCATACGACTATGATTTTCAATTCCAACCATTTCAACAAAATAATATATACCAAATAGTACTGTGTGCCAAGTTTCGTGCAAAACAAACCAAGTTTGAGCTATTTTATGCCAAAAAGTGCCAAAAACGTTTAAAAACGCATAAAATCGCAACTTAACACGTAGTTTCTAGCATATGACTATGATTTTTAATTCTAACCACTTCAACACAATAATATATACCAAATAGTGTTGTGTGCTAAGTTTCGTGCAAAACAAACTAAGTTTGAGCTACTTTATGCGCAAAAGTGCCAAAAAAGCTTAAAAACTCATAAAATCGCAACTTAACACGTAATTTCTAGCATATGACTTTGATTTTCAATTCTAACCACTTCAAAACAATAATATATACCAAATAGTGTTGTGTGCCAAGTTTTGTGCAAAAAAATCAAGTTTGATCTACTTTATGCCCAAAAGTGCAAAAAACGCTTAAAAACGCATAAAATCGCAACTTAACACGTAATTTCTAGCATATGACTATGATTCTCAATTCTAACCACTTCAACACAATATTATATCCCAAATAGTATTGTGAGCCAAGTTTCGTGCAAAACAAACCAAGTTTGAGCTACTTTATGCGCAAAAGTGTTAAAAACACTTTAAAAACACATAAAATCGCAACTTAACACGTAATTTCTAGCATATGACTATGATTTTATTTTCTAACCACTTCAACACAATAATATATACCAAATAGTGTTGTGTGCCAAGTTCCGTGCAAAATAAACCAACTTGGGCTACTATCTGCGCAAAAGTGCAAAAAACGCTTAAAAACGCATAAAATCGCAACTTAACACGTAATTTCTAGCATATGACTATGATTCTCAATTCTAACCACTTTAACACAATATTATTTCCCAAATAGTATTGTGTGCCACGTTTCATGCAAAACAAACAGAGTTTGAGCTACTTTATGCGCAAAAGTGCCAAAAACGCTTAAAAACGCATAAAATCGCAACTTAACACGTAATTTCTAGCATATGACTATGATTTTCAAATATAACCACTTCAAAACAATAATATATAGTAAATAGTGTTGTGTGCCAAGTTTCATGTAAAACAAACAAAGTGTGAGTTACTTGATGAGCAAAAGTGTCAAAAACACTAAAAAACTCATAAAATCGCAACTTAACACGTAATTTCTTGCATACGACTATGATTTTCAATTCCAACCATTTCAACAAAATAATATATACCAAATAGTACTGTGTGCCAAGTTTCGTGCAAAACAAACCAAGTTTGAGCTATTTTATGCCAAAAAGTGCCAAAAACGTTTAAAAACGCATAAAATCGCAACTTAACACGTAGTTTCTAGCATATGACTATGATTTTTAATTCTAACCACTTCAACACAATAATATATACCAAATAGTGTTGTGTGCTAAGTTTCGTGCAAAACAAACTAAGTTTGAGCTACTTTATGCGCAAAAGTGCCAAAAAAGCTTAAAAACTCATAAAATCGTAACTTAACACGTAATTTCTAGCATATGACTTTGATTTTCAATTCTAACCACTTCAAAACAATAATATATACCAAATAGTGTTGTGTGGCCAAGTTTTGTGCAAAAAAATCAAGTTTGATCTACTTTATGCCCAAAAGTGCAAAAAACGCTTAAAAACGCATAAAATCGCAACTTAACACGTAATTTCTAGCATATGACTATGATTCTCAATTCTAACCACTTCAACACAATATTATATCCCAAATAGTATTGTGAGCCAAGTTTCGTGCAAAACAAACCAAGTTTGAGCTACTTTATGCGCAAAAGTGTTAAAAACACTTAAAAACACATAAAATCGCAACTTAACACGTAATTTCTAGCATATGACTATGATTTTATTTTCTAACCACTTCAACACAATAATATATACCAAATAGTGTTGTGTGCCAAGTTCCGTGCAAAATAAACCAACTTGGGCTACAATCTGCGCAAAAGTGCAAAAAACGCTTAAAAACGCATAAAATCGCAACTTAACACGTAATTTCTAGCATATGACTATGATTCTCAATTCTAACCACTTTAACACAATATTATTTCCCAAATAGTATTGTGTGCCAAGTTTCATGCAAAACAAACAGAGTTTGAGCTACTTTATGCGCAAAAGTGCCAAAAACGCTTAAAAACGTATAAAATCGCAACTTAACACGTAATTTCTAGCATATGACTATGATTTTCAAATATAACCACTTCAAAACAATAATATATAGTAAATAGTGTTGTGTGCCAAGTTTCATGTAAAACAAACAAAGTGTGAGTTACTTGATGAGCAAAAGTGTCAAAAACACTAAAAAACTCATAAAATCGCAACTTAACACGTAATTTCTTGCATACGACTATGATTTTCAATTCCAACCATTTCAACAAAATAATATATACCAAATAGTATTGTGTGCCAAGTTTCGTGCAAAACAAACCAAGTTTGAGCTATTTTATGCCAAAAAGTGCCAAAAACGTTTAAAAACGCATAAAATCGCAACTTAAGACGTAGTTTCTAGCATATGACTATGATTTTTAATTCTAACCACTTCAACACAATAATATATACCAAATAGTGTTGTGTGCTAAGTTTCGTGCAAAACAAACTAAGTTTGAGCTACTTTATGCGCAAAAGTGCCAAAAAAGCTTAAAAACTCATAAAATCGCAACTTAACACGTAATTTCTAGCATATGACTTTGATTTTCAATTCTAACCACTTCAAAACAATAATATATACCAATAGTGTTGTGTGCCAAGTTTTGTGCAAAAAAAATCAAGTTTGATCTACTTTATGCCCAAAAGTGCAAAAAACGCTTAAAAACGCATAAAATCGCAACTTAACACGTAAATTCTAGCATATGACTATGATTCTCAATTCTAACCACTTCAACACAATATTATATCCCAAATAGTATTGTGTGCCAAGTTTCGTGCAAAACAAACCAAGTTTGAGCTACTTTATGCGCAAAAGTGCCAAAAACGCTTAAAAACGCATAAAATCGCATGTTAACACGTAATTTCTAGCATATGAATATGATTTTCAAATCTAACCACTTCAACACAACAATATATACCAAATAGTGTTGTGTGCCAAGTTTCATGCAAAACAAACCAAGTTTGAGTTACTTTATACGCAAAAGTGTCAAAAACACTTAAAAACTCATAAAATCGCAACATAACATTTGATTTCTTGCATATGACTATGATTTTCAATTCTAACCACTTCAACATAATAGTATATACCAAATAGTATTGTGTGCCATGTTTCGTGCAAAACAAACTAAGTTTGAGCTACTATATGCGCAAAAGTGCCAAAAAAGCTAAATAACTTATAAAATCGCAACTTAACACGTAATTTCTAGCATATGACTTTCATTTTCAATTCTAACCACTTCAACACAATAATATATACCAAATATTGTTGTGTGCCAAGTTTCGTGCAAAATAAACCAAGTTTGAGCTACTTTATGTGCAAAAGTGCCAAAAACGCTTAAAAACGCATAAAATCGCAACTTAACACGTAATTTCTAGCATATGACTATGATTCTCAATTCTAACCACTTCAACACAATATTATATCCCAAATAGTATTGTGTGCCAAGTTTCGTGCAAAAACAAACAGAGTTTGATCTACTTTATGCGCAATTGTGCCATAAACACTTAAAAACGCATAAAATCGCAACTTAACACGTAATTTCTAGCATATGACTATGATTTTCAAATATAACCACTTCAAAACAATAATATATAGTAAATGGTGTTGTGTGCCAAGTTTCATGTAAAACAAACAAATTGTGAGTTACTTGATGCGCAAAAGTGTCAAAAACGCTAAAAAAACTCATAAAATCGCAACTTAACACTTAATTTCTTGCATACGACTATGACTTTCAATTCCAACCACTTCAACAAAATAATATATACCAAATAGTGTTGTGTGCCAAGTTTCGTGCAAAACAAACCAAGTTTGAGCTACTTTATGCGCAAAAGTGCCAAAAACGTTTAAAAACGCATAAAATCGCAACTTAACACGTAATTTCTAACATATGACTATGATTTTCATTTCTAACCACTTCAACACAATAATATATACCAATTATTGTTGTGTGCCAAGTTTCGTGCAAAATAAACCAAGTTTGAGCTACTTTATGTGCAAAAGTGACAAAAACGCTTTAAAAACGCGTAAAATCGCAACTTAACACGTAATTTCTAGCATATGACTATGATTCTCAATTCTAACAACATCAACACAATATTATATCCCAAATAGTATTGTGAGCCAAGTTTCGTGCAAAACAAACCAAGTTTGAGCTACTTTATGCGCAAAAGTGCCAAAAACACTTAAAAACACATGAAATCGCAACTTAACACGTAATTTCTAGCATATGACTATGATTTTATTTTCTAATCACTTCAACACAATAATATATACCCAATAGTGTTGTGTGCCAAGTTTCGTGCAAAATAAACCAAGTTTGAGCTACTTTATGCGCAAAAGTGCAAAAAACGCTTAAAAACGCATAAAATCGCAACTTAACACGTAATTTCTAGCATATGACTATGATTCTCAATTCTAAGCACTTCAACACAATATTATATCCCAAATAGTATTGTGTGCCAAGTTTCGTGCAAAACAAACAGAGTTTGAGCTACTTTATGCGCAATTGTGCCATAAACGCTTAAAAAACGCATAAAATCGCAACTTAACACGTAATTTCTAGCATATGACTATGATTTTCAAATATAACCACTTCAAAACAATAATATATAGTAAATGGTGTTGTGTGCCAAGTTTCATGTAAAACAAACAAAGTGTGAGTTACTTGATGCGCAAAAGTGTCAAAAACACTAAAAAACTCATAAAATCGCAACTTAACACGTAATTTTCTTGCATACGACTATGATTTTCAATTCCAACCACTTCAACACAATAATATATACCAAATAGTATTGTGTGCCAAGTTTCGTGCAAAACAAACCAAGTTTGAGCTATTTTATGCCAAAAAGTGCCAAAAACGTTTAAAAACGCATAAAATCGCAACTTAACACGTAGTTTCTAGCATATGACTATGATTTTTAATTCTAACCACTTCAACACAATAATATATACCAAATAGTGTTGTGTGCTAAGTTTCGTGCAAAACAAACTAAGTTTGAGCTACTTTATGCGCAAAAGTGCAAAAAAAGCTTAAAAACTCATAAAATCGCAACTTAACACGTAATTTCTAGCATATGACTATGATTCTCAATTCTAACAACATCAACACAATATTATATCCCAAATAGTATTGTGAGCCAAGTTTCGTGCAAAACAAACCAAGTTTGAGCTACTTTATGCGCAAAAGTGCCAAAAACACTTAAAAACACATGAAATCGCAACTTAACACGTAATTTCTAGCATATGACTATGATTTTATTTTCTAATCACTTCAACACAATAATATATACCCAATAGTGTTGTGTGCCAAGTTTCGTGCAAAATAAACCAAGTTTGAGCTACTTTATGCGCAAAAGTGCAAAAAACGCTTAAAAACGCATAAAATCGCAACTTAACACGTAATTTCTAGCATATGACTATGATTCTCAATTCTAAGCACTTCAACACAATATTATATCCCAAATAGTATTGTGTGCCAAGTTTCGTGCAAAACAAACAGAGTTTGAGCTACTTTATGCGCAATTGTGCCATAAACGCTTAAAAACGCATAAAATCGCAACTTAACACGTAATTTCTAGCATATGACTATGATTTTCAAATATAACCACTTCAAAACAATAATATATAGTAAATGGTGTTGTGTGCCAAGTTTCATGTAAACAAACAAAGTGTGTGTTACTTGATGCGCAAAAGTGTCAAAAACACTAAAAAACTCATAAAATCGCAACTTAACACGTAATTTCTTGCATACGACTATGATTTTCAATTCCAACCACTTCAACACAATAATATATACCAAATAGTATTGTGTGCCAAGTTTCGTGCAAAACAAACCAAGTTTGAGCTATTTTATGCCAAAAAGTGCCAAAAAACGTTTAAAAACGCATAAAATCGCAACTTAACACGTAGTTTCTAGCATATGACTATGATTTTTAATTCTAACCACTTCAACACAATAATATATACCAAATAGTGTTGTGTGCTAAGTTTCGTGCAAAACAAACTAAGTTTGAGCTACTTTATGCGCAAAAGTGCCAAAAAAGCTTAAAAACTCATAAAATCGCAACTTAACACGTAATTTCTAGCATATGACTATGATTCTCAATTCTAACCACTTCAACACAATATTATATCCCAAATAGTATTGTGTGCCAAGTTTCGTGCAAAACAAACCAAGTTCGAGCTACTTTATGCGCAAAAGTGCCATAAACGCTTAAAAACGCATAAAATCGCATGTTAACACGTAATTTCTAGCATATGAATATGATTTTCAAATCTAACCACTTCAACACAACAATATATACCAAATAGTGTTGTGTGCCAAGTTTCGTGCAAAATAAACCAAGTTTGAGCTACTTTATGTGCAAAAGTGCCAAAAACGCTTAAAAACGCATAAAATCGCAACTTAACACGTAATTTCTAGCATATGACTATGATTCTCAATTCTAACCACTTCAACACAATATTATATCCCAAATAGTATTGTGAGCCAAGTTTCGTGCAAAACAAACCAAGTTTGAACTACTTTATGCGCAAAAGTGCCAAAAACACTTAAAAACACATGAAATCGCAACTTAACACGTAATTTCTAGCATATGACTATGATTTTATTTTCTAACCACTTCAACACAATAATATATACCAAATAGTGTTGTGTGCCAAGTTTCGTGCAAAATAAACCAAATTTGAGCTACTTTATGTGCAAAAGTGCCAAAAACGCTTAAAAACGCATAAAATCGCAACTTAACACGTAATTTCTAGCATATGACTATGATTCTCAATTCTAACCACTTCAACACAATATTATATCCCAAATAGTATTGTGAGCCAAGTTTCGTGCAAAACAAACCAAGTTTGAGCTACTTTATGCGCAAAAGTGCCAAAAACACTTAAAAACACATGAAATCGCAACTTAACACGTAATTTCTAGCATATGACTATGATTTTATTTTCTAACCACTTCAACACAATAATATATACCAAATAGTGTTGTGTGCCAAGTTTCGTGCAAAATAAACCAAGTTTGAGCTACTTTATGCGCAAAAGTGCAAAAAACGCTTAAAAATGCATTTAATCGCAACTTAACACGTAATTTCTAGCATATGACTATGATTCTCAATTCTAAACACTTCAACACAATATTATATCCCAAATAGTATTGTGTGCCAAGTTTCGTGCAAAACAAACAGAGTTTGAGCTACTTTATGCGCAATTGTGCCATAAACGCTTAAAAACGCATAAAATCGCAACTTAACACGTAATTTCTAGCATATGACTATGATTTTCAAATATAACCACTTCAAAACAATAATATATAGTAAATGGTGTTGTGTGCCAAGTTTCATGTAAAACAAACAAAGTGTGAGTTACTTGATGCGCAAAAGTGTCAAAAACACTAAAAATCTCATAAAATCGCAATTTAACACGTAATTTTTTGCATACGACTATGATTTTCAATTCCAACCACTTAAACACAATAATATATACCAAATAGTATTGTGTGCCAAGTTTCGTGCAAAACAAACCAAGTTTGAGCTATTTTATGCCAAAAAGTGCCAAAAACGTTTAAAAACGCATAAAATCGCAACTTAACACGTAATTTCTAGCATATGACTATGATTTTAAATTCTAACCACTTCAACACAATATTATATCCCAAATAGTATTGTGTGCCAAGTTTCGTGCAAAACAAACAGAGTTTGAGCTACTTTATGCGCAATTGTGCCATAAACGCTTAAAAACGCATAAAATCGCAACTTAACACGTAATTTCTAGCATATGACTATGATTTTCAAATATAACCACTTCAAAACAATAATATATAGTAAATGGTGTTGTGTAGTTTCATGTAAAAGAAACAAAGTGTGAGTTACTTGATGCGCAAAAGTGTCAAAAACACTAAAAAACTCATAAAATCGCAACTTAACACGTAATTTCTTGCATACGACTATGATTTTCAATTCCAACCACTTCAACACAATAATATATACCAAATAGTATTGTGTGCCAAGTTTCGTGCAAAAACAAACCAAGTTTGAGCTATTTTATGCCAAAAAGTGCCAAAAACGTTTAAAAACGCATAAAATCGCAACTTAACACGTAGTTTCTAGCATATGACTATGATTTTTAATTCTAACCACTTCAACACAATAATATATACCAAATAGTGTTGTGTGCTAAGTTTCGTGCAAAACAAACTAAGTTTGAGCTACTTTATGCGCAAAAGTGCCAAAAAAGCTTAAAAACTCATAAAATCGCAACTTAACACGTAATTTCTAGCATATGACTATGATTCTCAATTCTAACCACTTCAACACAATATTATATCCCAAATAGTATTGTGTGCCAAGTTTCGTGCAAAACAAACCAAGTTCGAGCTACTTTATGCGCAAAAGTGCCATAAACGCTTAAAAACGCATAAAATCGCATGTTAACACGTAATTTCTAGCATATGAATATGATTTTCAAATCTAACCACTTCAACACAACAATATATACCAAATAGTGTTGTGTGCCAAGTTTCGTGCAAAATAAACCAAGTTTGAGCTACTTTATGTGCAAAAGTGCCAAAAACGCTTAAAAACGCATAAAAATCGCAACTTAACACGTAATTTCTAGCATATGACTATGATTCTCAATTCTAACCACTTCAACACAATATTATATCCCAAATAGTATTGTGAGCCAAGTTTCGTGCAAAACAAACCAAGTTTTGAACTACTTTATGCGCAAAAGTGCCAAAAACACTTAAAAACACATGAAATCGCAACTTAACACGTAATTTCTAGCATATGACTATGATTTTATTTTCTAACCACTTCAACACAATAATATATACCAAATAGTGTTGTGTGCCAAGTTTCGTGCAAAATAAACCAAATTTGAGCTACTTTATGTGCAAAAGTGCCAAAAAACGCTTAAAAACGCATAAAATCGCAACTTAACACGTAATTTCTAGCATATGACTATGATTCTCAATTCTAACCACTTCAACACAATATTATATCCCAAATAGTATTGTGAGCCAAGTTTCGTGCAAAACAAACCAAGTTTGAGCTACTTTATGCGCAAAAGTGCCAAAAACACTTAAAAACACATGAAATCGCAACTTAACACGTAATTTCTAGCATATGACTATGATTTTATTTTCTAACCACTTCACACAATAATATATACCAAATAGTGTTTGTGTGCCAAGTTTCGTGCAAAATAAACCAAGTTTGAGCTACTTTATGCGCAAAAGTGCAAAAAACGCTTAAAAATGCATTTAATCGCAACTTAACACGTAATTTCTAGCATATGACTATGATTCTCAATTCTAACCACTTCAACACAATATTATATCCCAAATAGTATTGTGTGCCAAGTTTCGTGCAAAACAAACAGAGTTTGAGCTACTTTATGCGCAATTGTGCCATAAACGCTTAAAAACGCATAAAATCGCAACTTAACACGTAATTTCTAGCATATGACTATGATTTTCAAATATAACCACTTCAAAACAATAATATATAGTAAATGGTGTTGTGTGCCAAGTTTCATGTAAAACAAACAAAGTGTGAGTTACTTGATGCGCAAAAGTGTCAAAAACACTAAAAATCTCATAAAATCGCAACTTAACACGTAATTTTTTGCATACGACTATGATTTTCAATTCCAACCACTTAAACACAATAATATATACCAAATAGTATTGTGTGCCAAGTTTCGTGCAAAACAAACCAAGTTTGAGCTATTTTATGCCAAAAAGTGCCAAAAACGTTTAAAAACGCATAAAATCGCAACTTAACACGTAATTTCTAGCATATGACTATGATTTTTAATTCTAACCACTTCAACACAATAATATATTCCAAATATTGTTGTGGTGGCCAAGTTTCGTGCAAAACAAACCAAGTTTGAGTTACTTTATGCCGCTAAAGTGTAAAAAATGCTTAAAAAACTCATAAAATCGCAACTTAACACGTAATTTCTTGCGTATGACTGTGATTTCAAATTCTAACCACTTCAACACAATAATATATACCAAATAGTGTTGTGTGCTAAGTTTCGTGCAAAACAAACTAAGTTTGAGCTACTTTAAGCGAAAAAGTGCCAAAAAAGCTTAAAAACTCATAAAATCGCAACTTAACACGTAATTTCTAGCATATGACACTTATTTTCAATTCTAACCACTTCAAAACAATAATATATACCAAATAGTGTTGGTGTGCCAAGTTTTGTGCAAAAAAAATCAAGTTTGATCTACTTTATGCGCAAAAGTGCAAAAAACGCTTAAAAACGCATAAAATCGCAACTTAACACGTAATTTCTAGTATATGACTATGATTCTCATTTCTAACCACTTCAACACAATATTATATCCCAAATAGTATTGTGTGCCAAGTTTCGTGCAAAACAAACCAAGTTTGAGCTACTTTATGCGCAAAAGTGCCAAAAACGCTTAAAAACGCATAAAATCGCATGTTAACACGTAATTTCTAGCATATGAATATGATTTTCAAATCTAACCACTTCAAAACAACAATATATACCAAATAGTGTTGTGTGCCAAGTTTCATGCAAAACAAACCAAGTTTGAGTTACTTTATACGCAAAAGTGTCAAAAACACTTAAAAACTTATAAAATCGCAACTTAGCTCGTAATTTCTTGCATATGACTATGATTTTCAATTCTAACCCACTTCAACATAATAGTATATACCAAATAGTATTGTGTGCCATGTTTCGTGCAAAACAAACCAAGTTACAGCTACTTTATGCGCAAAAGTGCCAAAAAAGCCTAAAAACTCATAAAATCGCAACTTAACACGTAATTTCTAGCATATGACTTTGATTTTCAATTCTAACCACTTCAACACAATAATAAATACCAAATATTGTTGTGTGCCAAGTTTCGTGCAAAATAAACCAAGTTTGATCTACTTTATGTGCAAAAGTGCCAAAAACGCTTAAAAACGCATAAAATCGCAACTTAACACGTAATTTCTAGCATATGACTATGATTCTCAATTCTAACCACTTCAACACAATATTATATCACAAATAGTATTGTGAGCCAAGTTTCGTGCAAAACAAACCAAGTTTGAGCTACTTTATGCGCAAAAGTGCCAAAAACACTTAAAAACACATAAAATCGCAACTTAACACGTAATTTCTAGCATATGACTATGATTTTATTTTCTAACCACTTCAACACAATAATATATACCAAATAGTGTTGTGTGCCAAGTTCCGTGCAAAATAAACCAACTTGGGCTACTTTCTGCGCAAAAGTGCAAAAAACGCTTAAAAACGCATAAAATCGCAACTTAACACGTAATTTCTAGCATATGACTATGATTCTCAATTCTAACCACTTTAACACAATATTATTTCCCAAATAGTATTGTGTGCCAAGTTTCGTGCAAAACAAACAGAGTTTGAGCTACTTTATGCGCAAAAGTGCCAAAAACGCTTAAAAAACGCATAAAATCGCAACTTAACACGTAATTTCTAGCATATGACTATGATTTTCAAATATAACCACTTCAAAAAAATAATATATAGTAAATAGTGTTGTGTGCCAAGTTTCATGTAAAACAAACAAAGTGTGAGTTACTTGATGCGCAAAAGTGTCAAAAACACTAAAAAACTCATAAAATCGCAACTTAACACGTAATTTCTTGCATACGACTATGATTTTCAATTCCAACAACTTCAACAAAATAATATATATTAAATAGTATTGTGTGCCAAGTTTCGTGCAAAACAAACCAAGTTTGAGCTATTTTATGCCAAAAAGTGCCAAAAACGTTTAAAAACGCATAAAATCGCAACTTAACACGTAGTTTCTAGCATATGACTATGATTTTTAATTCTAACCACTTCAACACAATAATATATTCCAAATATTGTTGTGTGCCAAGTTTCGTGTAAAACAAACCAAGTTAGAGTTACTTTATGCGCTAAAGTGTAAAAAATGCTTAAAAACTCA
>NC_080062.1:16105299-16178633 GCF_026212465.1 Amaranthus tricolor | reverse complement strand
ATGCGCAAAAGTGCCAAAAAAGCTTAAAAAACTCAAAAAATCGCAACTTAACACGTAAGTTCTAGCATATGACTTTGATTTTCAATTCTAACCAATTCAAAACAATAATATATACCAAATAGTGTTGTGTGCCAAGTTTCATGCAAAATAAACCAAGTTTGAGCTACTTTATGCCCAAAAGTGCAAAAAAACGATTAAAAACGCATAAAATTGCAACTTAACACGTAATTTCTAGCATATGACTATGATTATCAAATCTAACCACTTCAAACCAATATTATATCCCAAATAGTGTTGTGTGCCAAGTTTCGTGCAAAACAAACCAAGTTTGAGCTACTTTATGCGCAAAAGTGCCAAAAACGCTTAAAAACGCATAAAATAAACAACTTAACACGTAATTTCTAGCATATGACTATGATTTTCAATTCTAA
The DNA here is from genome assembly GCF_026212465.1 of Amaranthus tricolor. Taxonomy (NCBI): domain Eukaryota; kingdom Viridiplantae; phylum Streptophyta; class Magnoliopsida; order Caryophyllales; family Amaranthaceae; genus Amaranthus; species Amaranthus tricolor. Next base: position 16,178,202 of record NC_080062.1, on the reverse strand, counting down.
CCACATCAACACAATTATATATACCAAATAGTTTTGTGTGCCAAGTTTCGTGCAAAATAAACAAAGTTTGAGCTACTTTATGCGCAAAAGTGCAAAAAAACCGCTTAAAAACGCATAAAATCGCAACTTAACACGTAATTTCTAGCATATGACTATGATTTTCAAATCTAACCACTTCAACACAATATTATATCCCAAATAGTATTGTGAGACAAGTCTCGTGCAAAATAAACCAAGTTTGAGCTACTTTATGCGCAAAAGTGCCAAAAACGCTTAAAAAAACGCATAAAATCGCAACTTAACCACGTAATTTCTAGCATATGACTATGATTTTCATTTCTAACCACTTCAACACAATAATAAAATACCACGTAATTTCTAGCATATGCCAAGTTTCGTGCGAAAAAAAACAAAGTTTTAGTTACTTCATGAGCAAAAGTGTCAAAAACGCTTAAAAACTCATAAAATCGCAACTTAACACGTAATTTCTTGCAGATGACCATGATTTTCTATTCTAACCAGTTCAACACAATAATATACCTAATAGTGTTGTGTGCCAAGTTTCGTGCAAAACAGACCAAGTTGGAGCAACTTTATGCGCAAAAGTGCCAAAAAAGCTTAAAAACTCATAAAATCGCAACTTAACACGTAAGTTCTAGCATATGACTTTGATTTTCAATTCTAACCACTTCAAAACAATAATATATACCAAATATTGTTCTGTGCCAAGTTTCGTGCAAAATAAACCAAGTTTGAGCTACTTTATGTGCAAAAGTGCCAAAAACGTTTAAAAAATGCATAAAATCGCAACTTAACACGTAATTTCTAGCATATGACTATGATTCTCAATTCTAACCACTTCAACACAATATTATATCCCAAATAGTATTGTGTGCCAAGTTTCGTGCAAAACAAACAGAGTTTGAGCTACTTCAAAAACGCTTAAAAAACGCTTAAAAAAACGCATAAAATCGTATCTTAACACGTAATTTCTAGTATATGACTATGATTTTCAAATATAACCACTTCAAAACAATAATATATAGCAAATAATGCTGTGTGCCAAGTTTCATGCAAAACAAACCAAGTGTGAGTTACTTTATGAAAAACACTAAAAAACTCATAAAATCGCAACTTAACACGTAATTTCTTGCACATGACTATGATTTTCAAATCTAACCACTTCAACACAATAATATATAGCAAATAGTGTTGTGTGCCAAGTTTGGTGCAAAATAAACCAAGTTTGATCAACTTTATGCGCAAAAATGCAAAAAACCGCTTAAAAAAACGCATAAAATCGCAACTTAACATGTAATTTCTAGCATATGACTATCATTTTCAAATCTAACCACTTCAACACAATAATATATACCAAATAGTGTTGTGTGCCAAGTTTCGTGCAAAACAAACAGAGTTTGAGCAAATTTCTGCGCAAAAGTGCCAAAAACGCTTAAAAAACGCATAAAATCGCATCATAACACGTAATTTCTAGCATATGACTACCATTTTGAAATATAACCACTTCAAAACAATAATATATAGCAAATAATGTTGTGTGCCAAGTTTTATGCAAAACAAACCAAGTGTGAGTTACTTTATGAAAAACACTAAAAAAACTCATAAAATCGCAACTTAACACGTAACTTCTTGCACATGACTATGATTTTCAATTCTAACCACTTCAACAGAATAATATATACCAAATAGTGTTGTGTGCCAAGTTTCGTGCAAAATAAACCAAGTTTCATCTACTTTATGCGCAAAAATGTAAAAAACGCTTAAAAACGCATAAAATCGCAACTTAACATGTAATTTCTAGCATATGACTATGATTCTCAATTCTAAACCACTTCAACACAATATTATATCCCAAATAGTATTGTGTGCCAAGTTTCGTGCAAAACAAATCAAGTTTGAGCTACTTTATGCGCAAAAGTGCCAAAAACAATTAAAAACGCATAAAATCGCAACTTAACACGTAATTTCTTGCAGATGACTACGATTTTCAATTCTAACCACTTCAACACAATAATATATACCAAATAGTGTTGTGTGCCAAGTTTCGTGCAAAACAAACAGAGTTTGAGCTACTTTATGCGCAAAAGTGCCAAAAACGCTTAAAAAATGCATAAAATCGTATATTAACACGTCATTTCTAGCATATGACTATGATTTTAAAATATAACCACTTCAACACAATAATATATAGCAAATAATGTTGTGTGCCAAGTTTCATGCAAAACAAACCAAGTGTGAGTTACTTTATACGCAAAAGTGTCAAAAACACTAAAAAACTCATAAAATCGCAACTTAACACGTAATTTCTTGCACATGACTATGATTTTCAATTCGAACCACTTCAACACAATAATATAGTACCAAATAGTGTTGTGTGCCAAGTTTCGTGCAAAACAAACCAAGTTTGAGCTATTTTAAGCGCAAAAGTGCCAAAAACGTTAAAAAATGCATAAAACCGCAACTTATGACGTAATTTCTAGCATATGTCTATGATTTTCATTTTTAACCACTGCAACACAATAATATATACCAAATATTGTTGTGTGCCAAGTTTCGTGCAAAATAAACCAAGTTTGAGCTACTTTATGTGCAAAAGTGCCAAAAACGTTTAAAAATGCATAAAATCGCAACTTAACACGTAATTTCTAGCATATGACTATGATTCTCAATTCTAACCACTTCAGAAAAATATTATATCCCAAATAGTATTGTTTGCCAAGTTTCGTGCAAAACAAACCAAGTTTGAGCTATTTTATGCGCAAAAGTGCCAGAAACGCTTAAAAAACGCATAAAATCACATCTTAACACGTAATTTCTTGCATATGATTATGATTTTCAAATCTAACCACTTCAACACAATAATATATACCAAATAGTGTTGTGTGCCTAGTTTCGTGTGAAACAAACAAAGTTTGAGTTACTTCATGCGCAAAAGTGTATAAAACGCTTAAAAACTCATAAAAATCGCAACTTAACACGTAATTTCTTGCAAATGACTATGATTTTCAATTCTAACCACTTCAACACAATAATATATACCAAATAGTGTTGTGTGCCTTGTTTCGTGCAAAACAAACCTAGTTTGAGCAACTTTATGCGCAAAAGTGCCAAAGAAGGTTAAAAACTCATAAAATCGCAACTTGACACGTAAGTTCTAGCATATGACTATGATTCTCAATTCTAACCACTTCAAACACAATATTAAATCCCAAATAGTATTGTGTGCCAAGTTCCGTGCAAAACAAACCAAGTTTAAGCTACTTTATGCGCAAAAGGGCCAAAAACGTTTAAAAACGCATAAAATCGCAACTTAACACGTAATTTCTAGCATATGAATATGATTTTCAATTATAACCCCTTCAAACACAATAATATATACCAAATAGTATTGTATGCCAAGTTTCGTGCAAAACAAACCAAGTTGAGCTACTTTATGCTCAAATGTGCCAAAAACGTTTAAAAACGCATAAAATCGAAACTTAACACGTAATTTCTTGCAGATGACTATGATTTTCAAATCTAACCACTTCAACACAATAATATACACCAAATAGTGTTGTGTGCCAAGTTTCGTGCAAAACAAACAGAGTTTGAGCAACTTTATTGCGCAAAAGTGCCAAAAAAGCTTAAAAACTCAAAAAATCGCAACTTAACACGTAAGTTCTAGCATATGACTTTGATTTTCAATTCTAACCAATTCAAAACAATAATATATACCAAATAGTGTTGTGTGCCAAGTTTCATGCAAAATAAACCAAGTTTGAGCTACTTTATGCCCAAAAGTGCAAAAAAACGATTAAAAAACGCATAAAATTGCAACTTAACACGTAATTTCTAGCATATGACAATGATTATCAAATCTAACCACTTCAAACCAATATTATATCCCAAATAGTATTGTGTGCCAAGTTTCGTGCAAAAACAAACCAAGTTTGAGCTACTTTATGCGCAAAAGTGCCAAAAAACGCTTAAAAAACGTATAAAATAACAACTTAACCACGTAATTTCTAGCATATGACTATGATTTTCAATTCTAACCACATCAACACAATTATATATACCAAATAGTTTTGTGTGCCAAGTTTCGTGCAAAATAAACAAAGTTTGAGCTACTTTATGCGCAAAAGTGCAAAAAAAACGCTTAAAAACGCATAAAATCGCAACTTAACACGTAATTTCTAGCATATGACTATGATTTTCAAATCTAACCACTTCAACACAATATTATATCCCAAATAGTATTGTGAGCCAAGTCTCGTGCAAAATAAACCAAGTTTGAGCTACTTTATGCGCAAAAGTGCCAAAAAACGCTTAAAAAACGCATAAAAATCGCAACTTAACACGTAATTTCTAGCATATGACTATGATTTTCATTTCTAACCACTTCAACACAATAATAAATACCACGTAATTTCTAGCATATGCCAAGTTTCGTGCGAAAAAAAACAAATTTTTAGTTACTTCATGAGCAAAAGTGTCAAAAAACGCTTAAAAACTCATAAAATCGCAACTTAACACGTAATTTCTTGCAGATGACCATTATTTTCTATTATAACCAGTTCAACACAATAATATATACCTAATAGTGTTGTGTGCCAAGTTTCGTGCAAAACAGACCAAGTTGGAGCAACTTTATGCGCAAAAGTCCCAAAAAAGCTTAAAAACTCATAAAATCGCAACTTAACACGTAAGTTCTAGCATATGACTTTGATTTTCAATTCTAAACCACTTCAAAACAATAATATATACCAAATAGTGTTGTGTGCCAAGTTTCGTGCAAAATAAATCAAGTTTGAGCTACTTTTATGCGCAAAAGTGCAAAAAAACGCATAAAAAACGCATAAATTTGCAACTTAACACGTAATTTCTAGCATATGACTATGATTCTCAATTCTAACCACTTCAACACAATATTATATCCCAAATAGTATTGTGAGCCAAGTCCTCGTGCGAAACAAACCAAGTTTGAGCTACTTTATGCGCAAAAGTGCCAAAAAACGCTTAAAAACGCATAAAAATCGCAACTTAACACGTAATTTCTTGCACATGACTATGATTTCCAATTCTAACCACTTCAACACAATAATATATACCAAATAGTGTTGTGTGCCAAGTTTCGTGCAAAACAAACCAAGTTTGAGCTATTTTATGCGCAAAAGTGCCAAAAAACGTTAAAAAATGCATAAAACCCGCAACTTATGACGTAATTTCTAGCATATGACTATGATTTTCATTTTTAAACCACTTCAACACAATAATATATACCAAATATTGTTGGTATCCAAGTTTCGTGCAAAATAAACCAAGTTTGAGCTACTTTATGTGCAAAAAGTGCCAAAAACGTTTAAAAATGCATAAAATCGCAACTTAACACGTAATTTCTAGCATATGACTATGATTTTCAATTCTAACCACATCAACACAATAATATATACCAAATAGTGTTGTGTGCCTAGTTTCGTGCAAAATAAACCAAGTTTGAGCTACTTTATGCGCAAAAGTGCAAAAAAACGTTTAAAAAACGCATAAAATCGCAACTTAACACGTAATTTCCAGCATATGACTACGATTCTCAATTCTAACCACTTCAACACAATATTATATCCCAAATAGTATTGTGTGCCAAGTTTCGTGCAAAACAAACAGAGTTTGAGCTACTTTATGTGCAGCCAAAAACGCTTAAAAACGCATAAAATCGTATCTTAACACGTAATTTCTAGTATATGACTATGATTTTCAAATATAACCACTTCAAAAACAATAATATATAGCAAATAATGCTGTGTGCCAAGTTTCATGCAAAACAAACCAAGTGTGAGTTACTTTATGAAAAAACACTAAAAAACTCATAAAATCGCAACTTAACACGTAATTTCTTGCACATGACTATGATTTTCAAATCTAACCACTTCAACACAATAATATATAGCAAATAGTGTTGTGTGCCAAGTTTGGTGCAAAATAAACCAAGTTTGATCAACTTTATGCGCAAAAATGCAAAAAACGCTTAAAAAACGCATAAAATCGCAACTTAACATGTAATTTCTAGCATATGACTATGATTTTCAAATCTAACCACTTCAACACAATAATATATACCAAATAGTGTTGTGTGCCAAGTTTCGTGCAAAACAAACAGAGTTTGAGCAAATTTCTTCTGCGCAAAAGTGCCAAAAAACGCTTAAAAAACCGCATAAAATCGCATCATAACACGTAATTTCTAGCATATGACTACCATTTTGAAATATAACCACTTCAAAAACAATAATATATAGCAAATAATGTTGTGTGCCAAGTTTTATGCAAAACAAACCAAGTGTGAGTTACTTTATGAAAAACACTAAAAAAACTCATAAAATCGCAACTTAACACGTAACTTCTTGCACATGACTATGATTTTCAATTCTAACCACTTCAACAGAATAATATATACCAAATAGTGTTGTGTGCCAAGTTTCGTGCAAAATAAACCAAGTTTCATCTACTTTATGCGCAAAAATGTAAAAAACGCTTAAAAAACGCATAAAATCGCAACTTAACATGTAATTTCTAGCATATGACTATGATTCTCAATTCTAAACACTTCAACACAATATTATATCCCAAATAGTATTGTGTGCCAAGTTTCGTGCAAAACAAATCAAGTTTGAGCTACTTTATGCGCAAAAGTGCCAAAAAACGCTTAAAAAACGCATAAAATCGCAACTTAACACGTAATTTCTTGCAGATGACTACGATTTTCAATTCTAACCACTTCAACACAATAATATATACCAAATAGTGTTGTGTGCCAAGTTTCGTGCAAAACAAACAGAGTTTGAGCTACTTTATGCGCAAAAGTGCCAAAAAACGCTTTAAAAATGCATAAAAATCGTATCTTAACACGTAATTTCTAGCATATGACTATGATTTTAAAATATAACCACTTCAACACAATAATATATAGCAAATAATGTTGTGTGCCAAGTTTCATGCAAAACAAACCAAGTGTGAGTTACTTTATACGCAAAAGTGTCAAAAACACTAAAAAAACTCATAAAAATCGCAACTTAACACGTAATTTCTTGCACATGACTATGATTTTCAATTCGAACCACTTCAACACAATAATATATACCAAATAGTGTTGTGTGCCAAGTTTCGTGCAAAACAAACCAAGTTTGAGCTATTTTAAAGCGCAAAAGTGCCAAAAACGTTAAAAAATGCATAAAACCCGCAACTTATGACGTAATTTCTAGCATATGTCCTATGATTTTCATTTTTAACCACTGCAACACAATAATATATACCAAATATTGTTGTGTGCCAAGTTTCGTGCAAAATAAACCAAGTTTGAGCTACTTTATGTGCAAAAGTGCCAAAAAACGTTTAAAAATGCATAAAATCGCAACTTAACACGTAATTTCTAGCATATGACTATGATTCTCAATTCTAACCACTTCAGAAAAATATTATATCCCAAATAGTATTGTTTGCCAAGTTTCGTGCAAAACAAACCAAGTTTGAGCTACTTTATGCGCAAAAGTGCCAGAAACGCTTAAAAAACGCATAAAATCACATCTTAACACGTAATTTCTTGCATATGATTATGATTTTCAAATCTAACCACTTCAACACAATAATATATACCAAATAGTGTTGTGTGCCTAGTTTCGTGTGAAACAAACAAAGTTTGAGTTACTTCATGCGCAAAAGTGTATAAAACGCTTAAAAACTCATAAAATCGCAACTTAACCACGTAATTTCTTGCAAATGACTATGATTTTCAATTCTAACCACTTCAACACAATAATATATACCAAATAGTGTTGTGTGCCTTGTTTCGTGCAAAACAAACCTAGTTTGAGCAACTTTATGCGCAAAAGTGCCAAAGAAGGTTAAAAACTCATAAAATCGCAACTTGACACGTAAGTTCTAGCATATGACTATGATTCTCAATTCTAACCACTTCAACACAATATTAAATCCCAAATAGTATTGTGTGCCAAGTTCCGTGCAAAACAAACCAAGTTTAAGCTACTTTATGCGCAAAAGGGCCAAAAACGTTTAAAAACGCATAAAATCGCAACTTAACACGTAATTTCTAGCATATGAATATGATTTTCAATTATAACCCCTTCAACACAATAATATATACCAAATAGTATTGTATGCCAAGTTTCGTGCAAAACAAACCAAGTTGAGCTACTTTATGCTCAAATGTGCCAAAAACGTTTAAAAAACGCATAAAATCGAAACTTAACCACGTAATTTCTTGCAGATGACTATGATTTTCAAATCTAACAACTTCAACACAATAATATACACCAAATAGTGTTGTGTGCCATGTTTCGTGCAAAACAAACAGAGTTTGAGCAACTTTATGCGCAAAAGTGCCAAAAAAAGCTTAAAAACTCAAAAAATCGCAACTTAACACGTAAGTTCTAGCATATGACTTTGATTTTCAATTCTAACCAATTCAAAACAATAATATATACCAAATAGTGTTGTGTGCCAAGTTTCATGCAAAATAAACCAAGTTTGAGCTACTTTATGCCCAAAAGTGCAAAAAAACGCTTAAAAACGCATAAAATTGCAACTTAACACGTAATTTCTAGCATATGACTATGATTATCAAATCTAACCACTTCAAACCAATATTATATCCCAAATAGTATTGTGTGCCAAGTTTCGTGCAAAACAAACCAAGTTTGAGCTACTTTATGCGCAAAAGTGCCAAAAACGCTTAAAAAACGCATAAAATAACAACTTAACACGTAATTTTCTAGCATATGACTATGATTTTTCAATTCTAACCACATCAACACAATTATATATACCAAATAGTTTTGTGTGCCAAGTTTCGTGCAAAATAAACAAAGTTTGAGCTACTTTATGCGCAAAAAGTGCAAAAAAAAACGCTTAAAAAACGCATAAAATCGCAACTTAACACGTAATTTCTAGCATATGACTATGATTTTCAAATCTAACCACTTCAACACAATATTATATCCCAAATAGTATTATGAGCCAAGTCTCGTGCAAAATAAACCAAGTTTGAGCTACTTTATGCGCAAAAGTGCCAAAAACGCTTAAAAAACGCATAAAATCGCAACTTAACCACGTAATTTCTAGCATATGACTATGATTTTCATTTCTAACCACTTCAACACAATAATAAATACCACGTAATTTCTAGCATATGCCAAGTTTCGTGCGAAAAAAAACAAAGTTTTAGTTACTTCATGAGCAAAAGTGTCAAAAACGCTTAAAAACTCATAAAATCGCAACTTAACACGTAATTTCCTTGCAGATGACCATGATTTTCTATTATAACCAGTTCAACACAATAATATATACCTAATAGTGTTGTGTGCCAAGTTTCGTGCAAAACAGACCAAGTTGGAGCAACTTTATGCGCAAAAGTGCCAAAAAAGCTTAAAAACTCATAAAATCGCAACTTAACACGTAAGTTCTAGCATATGACTTTGATTTTCAATTCTAACCACTTCAAAACAATAATATATACCAAATAGTGTTGTGTGCCAAGTTTCGTGCAAAATAAATCAAGTTTGCGCTACTTTTATGCGCAAAAGTGCAAAAAACGCATAAAAACGCATAAATTTGCAACTTAACACGTAATTTCTAGCATATGACTATGATTCTCAATTCTAACCACTTCAACACAATATTATATCCCAAATAGTATTGTGAGCCAAGTCTCGTGCGAAACAAACCAAGTTTGAGCTACTTTATGCGCAAAAGTGCCAAAAACGCTTAAAAACGCATAAAATCGCAACTTAACACGTAATTTCTTGCACATGACTATGATTTCCAATTCTAACCACTGCAACACAATAATATATACCAAATATTGTTGTGTGCCAAGTTTCGTGCAAAATAAACCAAGTTTGAGCTACTTTATGTGCAAAAGTGCCAAAAACGTTTAAAAATGCATAAAATTGCAACTTAACACGTAATTTCTAGCATATGACTATGATTCTCAATTCTAACCACATCAACACAATAATATATACCAAATAGTGTTGTGTGCCTAGTTTCGTGCAAAATAAACCAAGTTTGAGCTACTTTATGCGCAAAAGTGCAAAAAACGTTTAAAAACGCATAAAATCGCAACTTAACACGTAATTTCTAGCATATGACTACGATTCTCAATTCTAACCACTTCAACACAATATTATATCCCAAATAGTATTGTGTGTCAAGTTTCGTGCAAAACAAACAGAGTTTGAGCTACTTTATGTGCAGCCAAAAACGCTTAAAAACGCATAAAATCGTATCTTAACACGTAATTTCTAGTATATGACTATGATTTTCAAATATAACCACTTCAAAACAATAATATATAGCAAATAATGCTGTGTGCCAAGTTTCATGCAAGACAAACCAAGTGTGAGTTACTTTATGAAAAACACTAAAAAACTCATAAAATCGCAACTTAACACGTAATTTCTTGCACATGACCATGATTTTCAAATCTAACCACTTCAACACAATAATATATAGCAAATAGTGTTGTGTGGCAAGTTTGGTGCAAAATAAACCAAGTTTGATCAACTTTATGCGCAAAAATGCAAAAAACGCTTTAAAAACGCATAAAATCGCAACTTAACATGTAATTTCTAGCATATGACTATGATTTTCAAATCTAACCACTTCAACACAATAATATATACCAAATAGTGTTGTGTGCCAAGTTTCGTGCAAAACAAACAGAGTTTGAGCAAATTTCTGCGCAAAAGTGCCAAAAACGCTTAAAAACGCATAAAATCGCATAATAACACGTAATTTCTAGCATATGACTACCATTTTCAAATATAACCACTTCAAAACAATAATATATAGCAAATAATGTTGTGTGCCAAGTTTTATGCAAAACAAACCAAGTGTGAGTTACTTTATGAAAAACACTAAAAAAACTCATAAAATCGCAACCTAACACGTAATTTCTTGCACATGACTATGATTTTCAATTCTAACCACTTCAACAGAATAATATATACCAAATAGTGTTGTGTGCCAAGTTTCGTGCAAAATAAACCAAGTTTGATCTACTTTATGCGCAAAAATGTAAAAAACGCTTAAAAACGCATAAAATCGCAACTTAACATGTAATTTCTAGCATATGACTATGATTCTCAATTCTAACCACTTCACCACAATATTATATCCCAAATATTATTGTGTGCCAAGTTTCGTGCAAAACAAATCAAGTTTGAGCTACTTTATGCGCAAAAGTGCCAAAAACGCTTAAAAACGAATAAAATCGCAACTTAACACGTAATTTCTAGCATATGACTATGATTTTCAAATCTAACCACTTCAACACATTAATATATACCAAATAGTATTGTGTGCCAACTTTCATGCAAAACAAACCAAGTTTGAGTGAGTTACTTTATGCGCAAAAGTGTCAAAAACATTTAAAAACTCATAAAATCGCAACTTAACACGTAATTTCTTGCATATGACTATGATTTTCAATTCTAACCACTTCAACACAATAATATATACCAAATAGTATTGTGTGCCAAGTTTGGTGCAAAACAAACCAAGTTTGAGCTACTTTATGCGGAAAAGTGCCAATAACGTTTAAAAACGCATAAAATCGCAACTTAACACGTTATTTCTAGCATATGACTATGATTTTCATTTCTAGCCACTCCAACACAAAATATATACCAAATATTGTTGTGTGCCAAGTTTCGTGCAAAATAAACCAAGTTTGAGCTATTTTATGTGCAAAAGTGCCAAAAACGCTTAAAAACGCATAAAATCGCAACTTAACACGTAATTTCTAGCATATGACTATGATTCTCAATTCTAACCACTTCAACACAATATTATATCCCAAATAGTATTGTGAGCCAAGTCTCGTGCAAAATAAACCAAGTTTGAGCTACTTTATGCGCAAAAGTGCCAAAAACGCTTAAAAACGCATAAAATCGCAACTTAACACGTAATTTCTAGCTATGACTATGATTTTCATTTCTAACCACTTCAACACAATAATAAATACCAAATATTGTTGTGTGCCAAGTTTCGTGCAAAATAAAGCAAGTTACTTTATGTGCAAAAGTGCCAAAAACGCTTAAAAACGCATAAAATCGCAACTTAACACGTAATTTCTAGCATTTGACTATGATTTTCAAATCTAACCACTTCAACACAATAATTTATACCAAATAGTGTTGTGTGCCAAGTTTCATGCGAAACAAACAAAGTTTGAGTTACTTCTTGAGCAAAAGTGTCAAAAACGCTTAAAAACTCGTAAAATCGCAACTTAAGACGTAATTTATTCCAGATGACTATGATTTTCAGTTCTAACCACTTCAACACAATAATATATACCAAATAGTTTTGTGTGCCAAGTTTCGTGCAAAACAAACCAAGTTTCAGCTACTTTATGCGCAAAAGTGCCAAAAAAGCTTAAAAACTCATAAAATCGCAACTTAACACGTAAGTTCTAGCATATGACTTTGATTTTCAATTCTAACCACTTCAAAACAATAATATATACCAAATAGTGTTGTGTGCCAAGTTTCGTGCAAAATAAACCAAGTTTGAGCTACTTTATGCCAAAAAGTGCAAAAAACGCTTAAAAACGCATAAAATTGCAACTTAACACGTAATTTCTAGCATATGACTATGATTCTCAATTCTAACCACTTCAAACCAATATTATATCCCAAATAGTATTGTGTGCCAAGTATCGTGCAAAACAAACCAAGTTTGAGCTACTTTATGCGCAAAAGTGCCAAAAACGCTTAAAATCGCATAAAATCACAACTTAACACGTAATTTCTAGCATATGACTATGATTTTCAATTCTAACCACATCAACACAATTATATATACCAAATAGTTTTGTGTGCCAAGTTTCGTGCGAAATAAACAAAGTTTGAGCTACTTTATGCGCAAAAGTGCAAAAAACGCTTAAAAACGCATAAAATCGCAACTTAACACGTAATTTCTTGCATATGACTATCATTTTCAATGCTAACCACTTCAACACAAAAATATATACCAAATAGTATTGTGTGCCATGTTTCGTGCAAAATAAACCAAGTTTGAGCTACTTTATGTGCAAAAGTGCCAAAAACGCTTAAAAACTCATAAAATCACAACTTAACACGTAATTTCTAGCATATGACTATGATTTTCAATTCTAACCACATCAACAAAATTATATATACCAAATAGTTTTGTGTGCCAAGTTTCGTGCAAAATAAACAAAGTTTGAGCTACTTTATGCGCAAAACTGCAAAAAACGCTTAAAAACGAATAAAATCGCAATTTAACACGTAATTTCTTGCATATGACTATGATTTTCATTTCTAACCACTTCAACACAATAATATATACCAAATATTGTTGTGTGCCAAGTTTGGTGCAAAATAAACTAAGTTTGAGCTACTTTATGTGCAAAAGTGCCAAAAACGCTTAAAAACGCATAAAATCGCAACTTAATACGTAATTTCTAGCATATGACTATGATTCTCAATTCTAACCACTTCAACACAATATTATATCCCAAATAGTATTGTGAGCCAAGTCTCGTGCGAAACAAACCAAGTTTGAGCTACTTTATGCGCAAAAGTGCCAAAAACGCTTAAAAACGAATAAAATCGCAACTTAACACGTAATTTCTTGCACATGACTATGATTTTCAATTCTAACCACTTCAACACAATAATATATACCAAATAATATTGTGTGCCAAGTTTCGTGCAAAACAAACCAAGTTTGTGCTATTTTATGCGCAAAAGTGCCAAAAACGTTAAAAAATGCATAAAACCGCAACTTATGACGTAATTTCTAGCATATGACTATGATTTTCATTTTTAACCACTTCAACACAATAATATATACCAAATATTGTTGTTATCCAAGTTTCGTGCAAAATAAACCAAGTTTGAGCTACTTTATGTGCAAAAGTGCCAAAAACGTTTAAAAATGCATAAAATCGCAACTTAACACGTAATTTCTAGCATATGACTATGATTTTCAATTCTAACCACATCAACACAATAATATATACCAAATAGTGTTGTGTGCCTAGTTTCGTGCAAAATAAACCAAGTTTGAGCTACTTTATGCGCAAAAGTGCAAAAAAACGCTTAAAAACGCATAAAATCGCAACTTAACACGTAATTTCTAGCATATGACTATGATTCTCAATTCTAACCACTTCAACACAATATTATATCCCAAATAGTATTGTGTGCCAAGTTTCGTGCAAAACAAAAAGAGTTTGAGCTACTTTATGTGCAGCCAAAAACGCTTAAAAACGCATAAAACCGTATGTTAACACGTAATTTCTAGTATATGACTATGATTTTCAAATATAACCACTTCAAAACAATAATATATAGCAAATAATGCTGTGTGCCAAGTTTCATGCAAAACAAACCAAGTGTGAGTTACTTTATGAAAAACACTAAAAAACTCATAAAATCGCAACTTAACACATAATTTCTTGCACATGACTATGATTTTCAAATCTAACCACTTCAACACAATAATATATAGCAAATAGTGTTGTGTGCCATGTTTGGTGCAAAATAAACCAAGTTTGATCAACTTTATGCGCAAAAATGCAAAAAAACGCTTAAAAACGCATAAAATCGCAACTTAACATGTAATTTCTAGCATATGACTATGATTTTCAAATCTAACCACTTCAACACAATAATATATACCAAATAGTGTTGTGTGCCAAGTTTCGTGCAAAACAAACAGAGTTTGAGCAACTTTATGCGCAAAAGTGCCAAAAACGCTTTAAAACGCATAAAATCGCATCATAACACGTAATTTCTAGCATATGACTACGATTTTCAAATATAGCCACTTCAAAACAATAATATATAGCAAATAATGTTGTGTGCCAAGTTTTATGCAAAACAAACCAAGTGTGAGTTACTTTATGAAAAACACTAAAAAAAACTCATAAAATCGCAACTTAACACGTAATTTCTTGCACATGACTATGATTTTCAATTCTAACCACTTCAACAGAATAATATATACCAAATAGTGTTGTGTGCCAAGTTTCGTGCAAAATAAACCAAGTTTCATCTACTTTATGCGCAAAAATGTAAAAAACGCTTAAAAACGCATTAAATCGCAACTTAACATGTAATTTCTAGCATATGACTATGATTCTCAATTCTAACCACTTCACCACAATATTATATCCCAAATAGTATTGTGTGCCAAGTTTCGTGCAAAACAAATCAAGTTTGAGCTACTTTATGCGCAAAAGTGCCAAAAACGCTTAAAAACGAATAAAATCGCAACTTAACACGTAATTCTAGCATATGACTATGATTTTCAAATCTAACCACTTCAACACATTAATATATACCAAATAGTATTGTGTGCCAACTTTCATGCAAAACAAACCAAGTTTGAGTTACTTTATGCGCAAAAGTGTCAAAAACATTAAAAACTCATAAAATCGCAACTTAACTCATAATTTCTTGCATATGACTATGATTTTCAATTCTAACCACTTCAACACAATAATATATACCAAATAGTATTGTGTGCCAAGTTTCGTGAAAAACAAACCAAGTTTGAGCTACTTTATGCGGAAAAGTGCCAATAACGTTTAAAAACGCATAAAATCGCAACTTAACACGTAATTTCTAGCATATGACTATGATTTTCATTTCTAACCACTTCAACACAATAATATATACCAAATATTTTTGTGTGCCAAGTTTCGTGCAAAATAAACCAAGTTTGAGCTATTTTATGTGCAAAAGTGCCAAAAACGCTTAAAAACGCATAAAATCGCAACTTAACACGTAATTTCTAGCATATGACTATGATTCTCAATTCTAACCACTTCAACACAATATTATATCCCAAATAGTATTGTGAGCCAAGTCTCGTGCAAAATAAACCAAGTTTGAGCTACTTTATGCGCAAAAGTGCCAAAAACGCTTAAAAACGTATAAAATCGCAACTTAACACGTAATTTCTAGCATATGACTATGATTTTCATTTCTAACCACTTCAACACAATAATAAATACCAAATATTGTTGTGTGCCAAGTTTCGTGCAAAATAAACCAAGTTTGAGCTACTTTATGTGCAAAAGTGCCAAAAACGCTTAAAAATGCATAAAATCGCAACATAACACGTAATTTCTAGCATATGACTATGATTTTCAAATCTAACCACTTCAACACAATAATATATACCAAATAGTGTTGTGTGCCAAGTTTCGTGCGAAACAAACAAAGTTTGAGTTACTTCATGAGCAAAAGTGTCAAAAACGCTTAAAAACTCATAAAATCGCAACTTAACACGTAATTTATTGCAGATGACTATGATTTTCAGTTCTAACCACTTCAACACAATAATATATACCAAATAGTGTTGTGTGCCAAGTTTCGTGCAAAACAAACCAAGTTTGAGCTATTTTATGCGCAAAAGTGCCAAAAACGTTAAAAAATGCATAAAACCGCAACTTATGACGTAATTTCTAGCATATGTCTATGATTTTCATTTTTAACCACTGCAACACAATAATATATACCAAATATTGTTGTGTGCCAAGTTTCGTGCAAAATAAACCAAAGTTGAGCTACTTTATGTGCAAAAGTGCCAAAAACGTTTAAAAATGCATAAAATCACAACTTAACACGTAATTTCTACCCATATGACTATGATTCTCAATTCTAACCACTTCAGAAAAATATTATATCCCAAATAGTATTGTTTGCCAAGTTTCGTGCAAAACAAACCAAGTTTGAGCTACTTTATGCGCAAAAGTGCCAAAAACGCTTAAAAACGCATAAAATCACATCTTAACACGTAATTTCTTGCATATGATTATGATTTTCAAATCTAACCACTTCAACACAATAATATATACCAAATAGTGTTGTGTGCCTAGTTTCGTGTGAAACAAACAAAGTTTGAGTTACTTCATGCGCAAAAGTGTATAAAACGCTTAAAAACTCATAAAATCGCAACTTAACACGTAATTTCTTGCAGATGACTATGATTTTTAATTCTAACCACTTCAACACAATAATATATACCAAATAGTGTTGTGTGCCTAGTTTCGTGCAAAACAAACCTAGTTTGAGCAACTTTATGCGCAAAAGTGCCAAAAAAGGTTAAAAACTCATAAAATCGCAACTTGACACGTAAGTTCTAGCATATGACTATGATTCTCAATTCTAACCACTTCAACACAATATTAAATCCCAAATAGTATTGTGTGCCAAGTTCCGTGCAAAACAAACCAAGTTTAAGCTACTTTATGTGCAAAAGGGCCAAAAACGTTTAAAAACGCATAAAATCGCAACTTAACACGTAATTTCTAGCATATGAATATGATTTTAAATTATAACCCCTTCAACACAATAATATATACCAAATAGTATTGTATGCCAAGTTTCGTGCAAAACAAACCAAGTTGAGCTACTTTATGCTCAAATGTGCCAAAAACGTTTAAAAACGCATAAAATCGCAACTTAACACGTAATTTCTTGCAGATGACTATGATTTTCAAATCTAACCACTTCAACACAATAATATATACCAAATAGTGTTGTGTGCAAAACAAACCAAGTTTAAGGTACTTTATGCGCAAAAGTGCCAAAAAAGCTTAAAAACTCAAAAAATCGCAACTTAACACGTAAGTTCTAGCATATGACTTTGATTTTCAATTCTAAACAATTCAAAACAATAATATATACCAAATAGTGTTGGTGTGCCAAGTTTCATGCAAAATAAACCAAGTTTGAGCTACTTTATGCCCAAAAGTGCAAAAAACGCTTAAAAACGCATAAAATTGCAACTTAACACGTAATTTCTAGCATATGACTATGATTATCAAATCTAACCACTTCAAACCAATATTATATCCCAAATAGTATTGTGTGCCATGTTTCGTGCAAAACAAACTAAGTTTGAGCTACTTTATGCGCAAAAGTGCCAAAAACGCTTAAAAACGCATAAAATAACAACTTAACACGTAATTTCTAGCATATGACTATGATTTTCAATTCTAACCACATCCACACAATTATATATACCAAATAGTTTTGTGTGCCAAGTTTCGTGCAAAATAAACAAAGTTTGAGCTACTTTATGCGCAAAAGTGCAAAAAACGCTTAAAAATGCATAAAATCGCAACTTAACACGTAATTTCTAGCATATGACTATGATTTTCAAATCTAACCACTTCAACACAATAATATATACCAAATAGTGTTGTGTGCCAAGTTTCGTGCGACAAAAACAAAGTTTTAGTTACTTCATGAGCAAAAGTGTCAAAAACGCTTAAAAACTCATAAAATCGCAACTTAACACGTAATTTCTTGCAGATGACCATGATTTTCAATTTTAACCAGTTCAACACAATAATATATACCTAATAGTGTTGTGTGCCAAGTTTCGTGCAAAACAGACCAAGTTGGAGCAACTTTATGCGCAAAAGTGCCAAAAAAGCTTAAAAGCTCATAAAATCGCAACTTAACACGTAAGTTGTAGCATATGACTTTGATTTTCAATTCTAACCACTTCAAAACAATAATATATACCAAATAGTGTTGTGTGCCAAGTTTCGTGCAAAATAAATCAAGTTTGAGCTACTTTTATGCGCAAAAGTGCAAAAAACGCATAAAAACGCATAAATTTGCAACTTAACACGTAATTTCTAGCATATGACTATGATTCTCAATTCTAACCACTTCAACCCAAATTATATCCCAAATAGTATTGTGTGCCAAGTTTCGCGCAAAACAAACCAAGTTTGAGCTACTTTATGCGCAAAAGTGCCAAAAACGCTTAAAAATGCATAAAATCACTACTTAACACGTAATTTATAGCATATGATTATGATTTTCAATTCTAACCACATCAACACAATAATATATACCAAATAGTGTTGTGTGCCAAGTTTCGTGCAAAATAAACCAAGTTTGAGCTACTTTTATGCGCAAAAGTGCAAAAAACGCATAAAAACGCATAAATTTGCAACTTAACACGTAATTTCTAGCATATGACTATGATTCTCAATTCTAACCACTTCAACCCAAATTATATCCCAAATAGTATTGTGTGCCAAGTTTCGCGCAAAACAAACCAAGTTTGAGCTACTTTATGCGCAAAAGTGCCAAAAACGCTTAAAAAATGCATAAAATCACTACTTAACACGTAATTTCTAGCATATGATTATGATTTTCAATTCTAACCACATCAACACAATAATATATACCAAATAGTGTTGTGTGCCAAGTTTCGTGCAAAATAAACCAAGTTTGAGCTACTTTATGCGCAAAAGTGCAAAAAACGCTTAAAAACGCATAAAATCGTATCTTAACACGTAATTTCTAGTATATGACTATGATTTTCAAATATAACCACTTCAAAACAATAATATATAGCAAATAATGCTGTGTGCCAAGTTTCATGCAAAACAAACCAAGTGTGAGTTACTTTATGAAAAACACTAAAAAACTCATAAAATCGCAACTTAACACGTAATTTCTTGCACATGACTATGATTTTCAAATCTAACCACTTCAACACAATAATATATACCAAATAGTGTTGTGTGCCAAGTTTCGTGCGACAAAAACAAAGTTTTAGTTACTTCATGAGCAAAAGTGTCAAAAACGCTTAAAAACTCATAAAATCGCAACTTAACACGTAATTTCTTGCAGATGACCATGATTTTCAATTTTAACCAGTTCAACACAATAATATATACCTAATAGTGTTGTGTGCCAAGTTTCGTGCAAAACAGACCAAGTTGGAGCAACTTTATGCGCAAAAGTGCCAAAAAAGCTTAAAAACTCATAAAATCGCAACTTAACACGTAAGTTGTAGCATATGACTTTGATTTTCAATTCTAACCACTTCAAAACAATAATATATACCAAATAGTGTTGTGTGCCAAGTTTCGTGCAAAATAAATCAAGTTTGAGCTACTTTTATGCGCAAAAGTGCAAAAAACGCATAAAAACGCATAAATTTGCAACTTAACACGTAATTTCTAGCATATGACTATGATTCTCAATTCTAACCACTTCAACCCAAATTATATCCCAAATAGTATTGTGTGCCAAGTTTCGCGCAAAACAAACCAAGTTTGAGCTACTTTATGCGCAAAAGTGCCAAAAACGCTTAAAAATGCATAAAATCACTACTTAACACGTAATTTCTAGCATATGATTATGATTTTCAATTCTAACCACATCAACACAATAATATATACCAAATAGTGTTGTGTGCCAAGTTTCGTGCAAAATAAACCAAGTTTGAGCTACTTTTATGCGCAAAAGTGCAAAAAACGCATAAAAACGCATAAATTTGCAACTTAACACGTAATTTCTAGCATATGACTATGATTCTCAATTCTAACCACTTCAACCCAAATTATATCCCAAATAGTATTGTGTGCCAAGTTTCGCGCAAAACAAACCAAGTTTGAGCTACTTTATGCGCAAAAGTGCCAAAAACGCTTAAAAATGCATAAAATCACTACTTAACACGTAATTTCTAGCATATGATTATGATTTTCAATTCTAACCACATCAACACAATAATATATACCAAATAGTGTTGTGTGCCAAGTTTCGTGCAAAATAAACCAAGTTTGAGCTACTTTATGCGCAAAAGTGCAAAAAACGCTTAAAAACGCATAAAATCGTATCTTAACACGTAATTTCTAGTATATGACTATGATTTTCAAATATAACCACTTCAAAACAATAATATATAGCAAATAATGCTGTGTGCCAAGTTTCATGCAAAACAAACCAAGTGTGAGTTACTTATGAAAAACACTAAAAAAAACTCATAAAATCGCAACTTAACACGTAATTTCTTGCACATGACTATGATTTTCAAATCTAACCACTTCAACACAATAATATATAGCAAATAGTGTTGTGTGCCAAGTTTGGTGCAAAATAAACCAAGTTTGATCAACTTTATGCGCAAAAATGCAAAAAACGCTTAAAAACGCATAAAATCGCAACTTAACATGTAATTTCGAGCATATGACTATGATTTTCAAATCTAACCACTTCAACACAATAATATATACCAAATAGTGTTGTGTGCCAAGTTTCGTGCAAAACAAACAGAGTTTGAGCAACTTTATGCGCAAAAGTGCCAAAAACGCTTAAAAAACGCATAAAATCGCATCTTAACACGTAATTTCTAGCATATGATTATGATTTTCAATCTAACCACTTCAACACATTAATATATACGAAATAGTATTGTGTGCCAACTTTCATGCAAAACAAACCAAGTTTGAGATACTTTATGCACAAAAGTGTCAAAAACATTTAAAAACTCATAAAATCGCAACTTATGACGTAATTTCTAGCATATGACTATGATTTTCATTTTTAACCACTGCAACACAATAATATATACCAAATATTGTTGTGTGCCGTGTTTCGTGCAAAATAAACCATGTTTGAGCTACTTTATGTGCAAAAGTGCCAAAAATGTTTAAAAATGCATAAAATCGCAACTTAACACGTAATTTCTAGCATATGACTATGATTCTCAATTCTAACCACTTCAGAAAAATATTATATCCCAAATAGTATTGTTTGCCATGTTTCGTGCAAAACAAACCAAGTTTGAGCTACTTTATGCGCAAAAGTGCCAAAAACGCTTAAAAACGCATAAAATCACATCTTAACACGTAATTTCTTGCATATGATTATGATTTTTAAATCTAACCACTTCAACACAATAATATATACCAAATAGTGTTGTGTGCCTAGTTTCGTGTGAAACAAACAGAGTTTGAGTTACTTCATGCGCAAAAGTGTATAAAACGCTTAAAAACTCATAAAATCGCAACTTAACACGTAATTTCTTGCAAATGACTATGATTTTCAATTCTAACCACTTCAACACAATAATATATACCAAATAGTGTTGTGTGCCTTGTTTCGTGCAAAACAAACCTAGTTTGAGCAACTTTATGCGCAAAAGTGCCAAAGAAGGTTAAAAACTCATAAAATCGCAACTTGACACGTAAGTTCTAGCATATGACTATGATTCTCAATTCTAACCACTTCAACACAATATTAAATCCCAAATAGTATTGTGTGCCAAGTTCCGTGCAAAACAAACCAAGTTTAAGCTACTTTATGCGCAAAAGGGCCAAAAACGTTTAAAAATGCATAAAATCGCAACTTAACACGTAATTTCTAGCATATGAATATGATTTTCAATTATAACCCCTTCAACACAATAATATATACCAAATAGTATTGTATGCCAAGTTTCGTGCAAAACAAACCAAGTTGAGCTACTTTATGCTCAAATGTGCCAAAAACGTTTAAAAACGCATAAAATCGCAACTTAACACGTAATTTCTTGCAGATGACTATGATTTTCAAATCTAACCACTTCAACACAATAATATATACCAAATAGTGTTGTGTGCCAAGTTTCGTGCAAAACAAACAGAGTTTGAGCAACTTTATGCGCAAAAGTGTCAAAAACGCTTAAAAACGCATAAAATCGCATCTTAACACGTAATTTCTAGCATATGACTACGATTTTCAAATATAACCACTTCAAAACAATAATATATAGCAAATAATGTTGTGTGCCAAGTTTTATGCAAAACAAACCAAGTGTGAGTTACTTTATGAAAAACACTAAAAAAACTCATAAAATCGCAATTTAACACGTAATTTCTTGCACATGACTATGATTTTCAATTCTAACCACTTCAACAGAATAATATATACCAAATAGTGTTGTGTGCCAAATTTCGTGCAAAATAAACCATGTTTGATCTACTTTATGCGCAAAAATGTAAAAAACGCATAAAATCGCAACTTAACATGTAATTTCTAGCATATGACTATGATTCTCAATTCTAACCACTTCACCACAATATTATATCCCAAATAGTATTGTGTGCCAAGTTTCGTGCAAAACATATCAAGTTTGAGCTACTTTATGCGCAAAAGTGCCAAAAACGCTTAAAAACGAATAAAATCGCAACTTAACACGTAATTTCTAGCATATGACTATAATTTTCAAATCTAACCACTTCAACACATTAATATATACCAAATAGTATTGTGTGCCAACTTTCATGCAAAACAAACCAAGTTTGAGTTACTTTATGCGCAAAAGTGTCAAAAACATTTAAAAACTCATAAAATCGCAACTTATAACGTAATTTCTAGCATATGACTATGATTTTCATTTTTAACCACTGCAACACAATAATATATACCAAATATTGTTGTGTGCCGTGTTTCGTGCAAAATAAACCAAGTTTGAGCTACTTTATGTGCAAAAGTGCCAAAAACGTTTAAAAATGCATAAAATCGCAACTTAACACGTAATTTCTAGCATATGACTATGATTCTCAATTCTAACCACTTCAGAAAAATATTATATCCCAAATAGTATTGTTTGCCAAGTTTCGTGCAAAACAAACCAAGTTTGAGCTACTTTATGCGCAAAAGTGCCAAAAACGCTTAAAAACGCATAAAATCACATCTTAACACGTAATTTCTTGCATATGATTATGATTTTCAAATCTAACCACTTCAACACAATAATATATACCAAATAGTGTTGTGTGCCTAGTTTCGTGTGAAACAAACAAAGTTTGAGTTACTTCATGCGCAAAAGTGTATAAAACGCTTAAAAACTCAAAAAATCGCAACTTAACACGTAATTTCTTGCAGATGACTATGATTTTCAATTCTAACCAATTCAACACAATAATATATACCAAATAGTGTTGTGTGCCTAGTTTCGTGCAAAACAAACCTAGTTTGAGCAACTTTATGCGCAAAAGTGCCAAAGAAGGTTAAAAACTCATAAAATCGCAACTTGACACGTAAGTTCTAGCATATGACTATGATTCTCAATTCTAACCACTTCAACACAATATTAAATCCCAAATAGTATTGTGTGCCAAGTTCCGTGCAAAACAAACCAAGTTTAAGCTACTTTATGCGCAAAAGGGCCAAAAACGTAAAAAAACGCATAAAATCGCAACTTAACACGTAATTTCTAGCATATGAATATGATTTTCAATTATAACCCCTTCAACACAATAATATATACCAAGTAGTATTGTATGCCAAGTTTCGTGCAAAACAAACCAAGTTGAGCTACTTTATGCTCAAATGTGCCAAAAACGTTTAAAAACGCATAAAATCGCAACTTAACACGTAATTTCTTGCAGATGACTATGATTTTCAAATCTAACCACTTCAACACAATAATATATACCAAATAGTGTTGTGTGCAAGGTTTCGTGCAAAACGAACCAAGTTTTTATGCGCAAAAGTGCCAAAAAAGCTTAAAAACTCAAAAAATCGCAACTTAACACGTAAGTTCTAGCATATGACTTTGATTTTCAATTCTAACCAATTCAAAACAATAATATATACCAAATAGTGTTGTGTGCCAAGTTTCATGCAAAATAAACCAAGTTTGAGCTACTTTATGCCCAAAGTGCAAAAAACGCTTAAAAACGCATAAAATTGCAACTTAACACGTAATTTCTAGCATATGACTATGATTATCAAATCTAACCACTTCAAACCAATATTATATCCCAAATAGTATTGTGTGCCAAGTTTCGTGCAAAACAAACCAAGTTTGAGCTACTTTATGCGCAAAAGTGCCAAAAACGCTTAAAAACGCATAAAATCGCATCTTAACACGTAATTTCTAGCATATGATTATGATTTTCAAATCTAACCACTTCAACACATTAATATATACGAAATAGTATTGTGTGCCAACTTTCATGCAAAACAAACCAAGTTTGAGTTACTTTATGCGCAAAAGTGTCAAAAACATTTAAAAACTCATAAAATCGCAACTTATGACTTAATTTCTAGCATATGACTATGATTTTCATTTTTAACCACTGCAACACAATAATATATACCAAATATTGTTGTGTGGCGTGTTTCGTGCAAAATAAACCATGTTTGAGCTACTTTATGTGCAAAAGTGCCAAAAATGTTTTAAAATGCATATAATCGCAACTTAACACGTAATTTCTAGCATATGACTATGATTCTCAATTCTAACCACTTCAGAAAAATATTATATCCCAAATAGTATTGTTTGCCATGTTTCGTGCAAAACAAACCAAGTTTGAGCTACTTTATGCGCAAAAGTGCCAAAAACGCTTAAAAACGCATAAAATCACATCTTAACACGTAATTTCTTGCATATGATTATGATTTTTAAATCTAACCACTTCAACACAATAATATATACCAAATAGTGTTGTGTGCCTAGTTTCGTGTGAAACAAACAGAGTTTGAGTTACTTCATGCGCAAAAGTGTATAAAACGCTTAAAAACTCATAAAATCGCAACTTAACACGTAATTTCTTGCAAATGACTATGATTTTCAATTCTAACCACTTCAACACAATAATATATACCAAATAGTGTTGTGTGCCTTGTTTCGTGCAAAACAAACCTAGTTTGAGCAACTTTATGCGCAAAAGTGCCAAAGAAGGTTAAAAACTCATAAAATCGCAACTTGACACGTAAGTTCTAGCATATGACTATGATTCTCAATTCTAACCACTTCAACACAATATTAAATCCCAAATAGTATTGTGTGCCAAGTTCCGTGCAAAACAAACCAAGTTTAAGCTACTTTATGCGCAAAAGGGCCAAAAACGTTTAAAAACGCATAAAATCGCAACTTAACACGTAATTTCTAGCATATGAATATGATTTTCAATTATAACCCCTTCAACACAATAATATATACCAAATAGTATTGTATGCCAAGTTTCGTGCAAAACAAACCAAGTTGAGCTACTTTATGCTCAAATGTGCCCAAAAACGTTTAAAAACGCATAAAATCGCAACTTAACACGTAATTTCTTGCAGATGACTATGATTTTCAAATCTAACCACTTCAACACAATAATATATACCAAATAGTGTTGTGTGCCAAGTTTCGTGCAAAACAAACAGAGTTTGAGCAACTTTATGCGCAAAAGTGTCAAAAACGCTTAAAAACGCATAAAATCGCATCTTAACACGTAATTTCTAGCATATGACTACGATTTTCAAATATAACCACTTCAAAACAATAATATATAGCAAATAATGTTGTGTGCCAAGTTTTATGCAAAACAAACCAAGTGTGAGTTACTTTATGAAAAACACTAAAAAAACTCATAAAATCGCAATTTAACACGTAATTTCTTGCACATGACTATGATTTTCAATTCTAACCACTTCAACAGAATAATATATACCAAATAGTGTTGTGTGCCAAATTTCGTGCAAAATAAACCATGTTTGATCTACTTTATTCGCAAAAATGTAAAAAACGCTTAAAAACGCATAAAATCGCAACTTAACATGTAATTTCTAGCATATGACTATGATTCTCAATTCCAACCACTTCACCACAATATTATATCCCAAATAGTATTGTGTGCCAAGTTTCGTGCAAAACAAATCAAGTTTGAGCTACTTTATGCGCAAAAGTGCCAAAAACGCTTAAAAACGAATAAAATCGCAACTTAACACGTAATTTCTAGCATATGACTATAATTTTCAAATCTAACCACTTCAACAGATTAATATATACCAAATAGTATTGTGTGCCAACTTTCATGCAAAACAAACCAAGTTTGAGTTACTTTATGCGCAAAAGTGTCAAAAACATTTAAAAACTCATAAAATCGCAACTTATAACGTAATTTCTAGCATATGACTATGATTTTCATTTTTAACCACTGCAACACAATAATATATACCAAATATTGTTGTGTGCCGTGTTTCGTGCAAAATAAACCAAGTTTGAGCTACTTTATGTGCAAAAGTGCCAAAAACGTTTAAAAATGCATAAAATCGCAACTTAACACGTAATTTCTAGCATATGACTATGATTCTCAATTCTAACCACTTCAGAAAAATATTATATCCCAAATAGTATTGTTTGCCAAGTTTCGTGCAAAACAAACCAAGTTTGAGCTACTTTATGCGCAAAAGTGCCAAAAACGCTTAAAAACACATAAAATCACATCTTAACACGTAATTTCTTGCATATGATTATGATTTTCAAATCTAACCACTTCAACACAATAATATATACCAAATAGTGTTGTGTGCCTAGTTTCGTGTGAAACAAACAAAGTTTGAGTTACTTCATGCGCAAAAGTGTATAAAACGCTTAAAAACTCAAAAAAACGCAACTTAACACGTAATTTCTTGCAGATGACTATGATTTTCAATTCTAACCAATTCAACACAATAATATATACCAAATAGTGTTGTGTGCCTAGTTTCGTGCAAAACAAACCTAGTTTGAGCAACTTTATGCGCAAAAGTGGCAAAGAAGGTTAAAAACTCATAAAATCGCAACTTGACACGTAAGTTCTAGCATATGACTATGATTCTCAATTCTAACCACTTCAACACAATATTAAATCCCAAATAGTATTGTGTGCCAAGTTCCGTGCAAAACAAACCAAGTTTAAGCTACTTTATGCGCAAAAGGGCCAAAAACGTATAAAAACGCATAAAATCGCAACTTAACACGTAATTTCTAGCATATGAATATGATTTTCAATTATAACCCCTTCAACACAATAATATATACCAAGTAGTATTGTATGCCTAGTTTCGTGCAAAACAAACCAAGTTGAGCTACTTTATGCTCAAATGTGCCAAAAACGTTTAAAAACGCATAAAATCGCAACTTAACACGTAATTTCTTGCAGATGACTATGATTTTCAAATCTAACCACTTCAACACAATAATATATACCAAATAGTGTTGTGTGCAAGGTTTCGTGCAAAACGAACCAAGTTTCAGCTACTTTATGCGCAAAAGTGCCAAAAAAAGCTTAAAAACTCAAAAAATCGCAACTTAACACGTAAGTTCTAGCATATGACTTTGATTTTCAATTCTAACCAATTCAAAACAATAATATATACCAAATAGTGTTGTGTGCCAAGTTTCATGCAAAATAAACCAAGTTTGAGCTACTTTATGCCCAAAAGTGCAAAAAACGCTTAAAAACGCATAAAATTGCAACTTAACACGTAATTTCTAGCATATGACTATGATTATCAAATCTAACCACTTCAAACCAATATTATATCCCAAATAGTATTGTGTGCCAAGTTTCGTGCAAAACAAACCAAGTTTGAGCTACTTTATGCGCAAAAGTGCCAAAAACGCTTAAAAACGCATAAAATCGCATCTTAACACGTAATTTCTAGCATATGATTATGATTTTCAAATCTAACCACTTCAACACATTAATATATACGAAATAGTATTGTGTGCCAACTTTCATGCAAAACAAACCAAGTTTGAGTTACTTTATGCGCAAAAGTGTCAAAAACATTTAAAAACTCATAAAATCGCAACTTATGACGTAATTTCTAGCATATGACTATGATTTTCATTTTTAACCACTGCAACACAATAATATATACCAAATATTGTTGTGTGCCGTGTTTCGTGCAAAATAAACCATGTTTGAGCTACTTTATGTGCAAAAGTGCCAAAAATGTTTAAAAATGCATAAAATCGCAACTTAACACGTAATTTCTAGCATATGACTATGATTCTCAATTCTAACCACTTCAGAAATATATTATATCCCAAATAGTATTGTTTGCCATGTTTCGTGCAAAACAAACCAAGTTTGAGCTACTTTATGCGCAAAAGTGCCAAAAACGCTTAAAAACGCATAAAATCACATCTTAACACGTAATTTCTTGCATATGATTATGATTTTTAAATCTAACCACTTCAACACAATAATATATACCAATTAGTGTTGTGTGCCTAGTTTCGTGTGAAACAAACAGAGTTTGAGTTACTTCATGCGCAAAAGTGTATAAAACGCTTAAAAACTCATAAAATCGCAACTTAACACGTAATTTCTTGTAAATGACTATGATTTTCAATTCTAACCACTTCAACACAATAATATATACCAAATAGTGTTGTGTGCCTTGTTTCGTGCAAAACAAACCTAGTTTGAGCAACTTTATGCGCAAAAGTGCCAAAGAAGGTTAAAAACTCATAAAATCGCAACTTGACACGTAAGTTCTAGCATATGACTATGATTCTCAATTCTAACCACTTCAACACAATATTAAATCCCAAATAGTATTGTGTGCCAAGTTCCGTGCAAAACAAACCAAGTTTAAGCTACTTTATGCGCAAAAGGGCCAAAAACGTATAAAAACGCATAAAATCGCAACTTAACACGTAATTTCTAGCATATGAATATGATTTTCAATTATAACCCCTTCAACACAATAATATATACCAAGTAGTATTGTATGCCAAGTTTCGTGCAAAACAAACCAAGTTGAGCTACTTTATGCTCAAATGTGCCAAAAACGTTTAAAAACGCATAAAATCGCAACTTAACACGTAATTTCTTGCAGATGACTATGATTTTCAAATCTAACCACTTCAACACAATAATATATACCAAATAGTGTTGTGTGCAAGGTTTCGTGCAAAACGAACCAAGTTTCAGCTACTTTATGCGCAAAAGTGCCAAAAAAGCTTAAAAACTCAAAAAATCGCAACTTAACACGTAAGTTCTAGCATATGACTTTGATTTTCAATTCTAACCAATTCAAAACAATAATATATACCAAATAGTGTTGTGTGCCAAGTTTCATGCAAAATAAACCAAGTTTGAGCTACTTTATGCCCAAAAGTGCAAAAAACGCTTAAAAACGCATAAAATTGCAACTTAACACGTAATTTCTAGCATATGACTATGATTATCAAATCTAACCACTTCAAACCAATATTGTATCCCAAATAGTATTGTGTGCCAAGTTTCGTGCAAAACAAACCAAGTTTGCGCAAAAGTGCCAAAAACGCTTAAAAACGCATAAAATAACAACTTAACACGTAATTTCTAGCATATGACTATGATTTTCAATTCTAACCACATCAACACAATTATATATACCAAATAGTATTGTGTGCCAAGTTTCGTGCAAAATAAACAAAGTTTGAGCTACTTTATGCGCAAAAGTGCAAAAAACGCTTAAAAACGCATAAAATCGCAACTTAACACGTAATTTCTAGCATATGACTATGATTTTCAAATCTAACCACTTCAACACAATAATATATACCAAATAGTGTTGTGTGCCAAGTTTCGTGCGACAAAAACAAAGTTTTAGTTACTTCATGAGCAAAAGTGTCAAAAACGCTTAAAAACTCATAAAATCGCAACTTAACACGTAATTTCTTGCAGATGACCATGATTTTCAATTCTAACCAGTTCAACACAATAATATATACCTAATAGTGTTGTGTGCCAAGTTTCGTGCAAAACAGACCAAGTTGGAGCAACTTTATGCGCAAAAGTGCCAAAAAAGCTTAAAAACTCATAAAATCGCAACTTAACATGTAAGTTCTAGCATATGACTTTGATTTTCAACTCTAACCACTTCAAAACAATAATATATACCAAATAGTGTTGTGTGCCAAGTTTCGTGCAAAATAAATCAAGTTTGAGCTACTTTTATGCGCAAAAGTGCAAAAAACGCATAAAAACGCATAAATTTGCAACTTAACACGTAATTTCTAGCATATGACTATGATTCTCAATTCTAACCACTTCAACCCAAATTATATCCCAAATAGTATTGTGTGCCAAGTTTCGTGCAAAACAAACCAAGTTTGAGCTACTTTATGCGCAAAAGTGCCAAAAACGCTTAAAAACGCATAAAATCACTACTTAACACGTAATTTCTAGCATATGACTGATTCTCAATTCTAACCACTTCAACACAATATTATATCCCAAATAGTATTGTGTGCCATGTTTCGTGCAAAACAAACAGAGTTTGAGCTACTTTATGTGCAGCCAAAAACGCTTAAAAACGCATAAAATCGTATCTTAACACGTAATTTCTAGTATATGACTATGATTTTCAAATATAACCACTTCAAAACAATAATATATAGCAAATAATGCTGTGTGCCAAGTTTCATGCAAAACAAACCAAGTGTGAGTTACTTTATGAAAAACACTAAAAACTAATAAAATCGCAACTTAACACGTAATTTCTTGCACATGACTGTGATTTTCAAATCTAACCACTTCAACACAATAATATATAGCAAATAGTGTTGTGTGCCAAGTTTGGTGCAAAATAAACCAAGTTTGATCAATTTTATGCGCAAAAATGCAAAAAACGCTTAAAAACGCATAAAATCGCAACTTAACATGTAATTTCTAGCATATGACTATGATTTTCAAATCTAACCACTTCAACACAATAATATATACCAAATAGTGTTGTGTGCCAAGTTTCGTGCAAAACAAACAGAGTTTGAGCAACTTTATGCGCAAAAGTGCCAAAAACGCTTAAAAACGAATAAAATCGCATCTTAACACGTAATTTCTAGCATATGACTACGATTTTCAAATATAACCACTTCAAAACAATAATATATAGCAAATAATGTTGTGTGCCAAGTTTTATGCAAAACAAACCAAGTGTGAGTTACTTTATGAAAAACACTAAAAAAACTCATAAAATCGCAACTTAACACGTAATTTCTTGCACATGACTATAATTTTAAATTCTAACCACTTCAACAAAATAATATATACCAAATAGTGTTGTGTGCCAAGTTTCGTGCAAAATAAACCATGTTTGATCTACTTTATGCGCAAAAATGTAAAAAACGCTTAAAAACACATAAAATCGCAACTTAACATGTAATTTCTAGCATATGACTATGATTCTCAATTCTAACCACTTCACCACAATATTATATCCCAAATAGTATTGTGTGCCAAGTTTCGTGCAAAACAAATCAAGTTTGAGCTACTTTATGCGCAAAAGTGCCAAAAACGCTTAAAAACGAATAAAATCGCAACTTAACACGTAATTTCTAGCATGTGACTATGATTTTCAAATCTAACCACTTCAACACATTAATATATACCAAATAGTATTGTGTGCCAACTTTCATGCAAAACAAACCAAGTTTGAGTTACTTTATGCGCAAAAGTGTCAAAAACATTTAAAAACTCATAAAATCGCAACTTAACACGTAATTTCTTGCATATGACTATGATTTTCAATTCCAACCACTTCAACACAATAATATATACCAAATAGTATTGTGTGCCAAGTTTGGTGCAAAACAAACCAAGTTTGAGCTACTTTATGCGGAAAAGTGCCAATAACGTTTAAAAACGCATAAAATCGCAACTTAACACGTAATTTCTAGCATATGACTATGATTTTCATTTCTAACCACTCCAACACAATAATATATACCAAATATTTTTGTGTGCCAAGTTTCGTGCAAAATAAACCAAGTTTGAGCTATTTTATGTGCAAAAGTGCCAAAAACGCTTAAAAACGCATAAAATCGCAACTTAACACGTAATTTCTAGCATATGACTATGATTCTCAATTCTAACCACTTCAACACAATATTATATCCCAAATAGTATTGTGAGCCAAGTCTCGTGCAAAATAAACCAAGTTTGAGCTACTTTATGCGCAAAAGTGCCAAAAACGTTTAAAAACGCATAAAATCGCAACCTAACACGTAATTTCTAGCATATGACTATGATTTTCATTTCTAACCACTTCAACACAATAATAAATACCAAATATTGTTGTGTGCCAAGTTTCGTGCAAAATAAACCAAGTTACTTTATGTGCAAAAGTGCCAAAAACGCTTAAAAACGCATAAAATAGCAACTTAACACGTAATTTCTAGAATTTGACTATGATTTTCAAATCTAACCACTTCAACACAATAATATATACCAAATAGTGTTGTGTGCCAAGTTTCATGCGAAACAAACAAAGTTTGAGTTACTTCTTGAGCAAAAGTGTCAAAAACGCTTAAAAACTCGTAAAATCGCAACTTAACACGTAATTTATTGCAGATGACTATGATTTTCAGTTCTAACCACTTCAACACAATAATATATACCAAATAGTGTTGTGTGCCAAGTTTCGTGCAAAACAAACCAAGTTTCAGCTACTTTATGCGCAAAAGTGCCAAAAAAGCTTAAAAACTCATAAAATCGCAACTTAACACGTAAGTTCTAGCATATGACTTTGATTTTCAATTCTAACCACTTCAAAACAATAATATATACCAAATAGTGTTGTGTGCCATGTTTCGTGCAAAATATACCAAGTTTGAGCTACTTTATGCCAAAAAGTGCAAAAAAACGCTTAAAAACGCATAAAATTGCAACTTAACACGTAATTTCTAGCATATGACTATGATTCTCAATTCTAACCACTTCTAACCAATATTATATCCCAAATAGTATTGTGTGCCAAGTTTCGTGCAAAACAAACCAAGTTTGAGCTACTTTATGCGCAAAAGTGCCAAAAACGCTTAAAAACGCATAAAATCACAACTTAACACGTAATTTCTAGCATATGACTATGATTTTCAATTCTAACCACATCAACACAATTATATATACCAAATAGTTTTGTGTGCCAAGTTTCGTGCAAAATAAACAAAGTTTGAGCTACTTTATGCGCAAAAGTGCAAAAAAACGCTTAAAAACGCATAAAATCGCAACTTAACACGTAATTTCTTGCATATGACTATCATTTTCAATTCTAACCACTTCAACACAATAATATATACCAAATAGTATTGTGTGCCAAGTTTCGTGCAAAATAAACCAAGTTTGAGCTACTTTATGTGCAAAAGTGCCAAAAACACTTAAAAACTCATAAAATCACAACTTAACACGTAATTTCTAGCATATGACTATGATTTTCAATTCTAACCACATCAACAAAATTATATATACCAAATAGTTTTGTGTGCCAAGTTTCGTGCAAAATAAACAAAGTTTGAGCTACTTTATGCGCAAAAGTGCAAAAAACGCTTAAAAATGAATAAAATCGCAATTTAACACGTAATTTCTTGCATATGACTATGATTTTCATTTCTAACCACTTCAACACAATAATATATACCAAATATTGTTGTGTGCCAAGTTTGGTGCAAAATAAACTAAGTTTGAGCTACTTTATGTGCAAAAGTGCCAAAAACGCTTAAAAACGCATAAAATCGCAACTTAATACGTAATTTCTAGCATATGACTATGATTCTCAATTCTAACCACTTCAACACAATATTATATCCCAAATAGTATTGTGAGCCAAGTCTCGTGCGAAACAAACCAAGTTTGAGCTACTTTATGCGCAAAATTGCCAAAAACGCTTAAAAACGCATAAAATCGCAACTTAACACGTAATTTCTTGCGCATGACTATGATTTTCAATTCTAACCACTTCAACACAATAATATATACCAAATAGTGTTGTGTGCCAAGTTTCGTGCAAAACAAACCAAGTTTGAGCTATTTTATGCGCAAAAGTGCCAAAAACGTTAAAAATGCATAAAACTGCAACTTATGACGTAATTTCTAGCATATGACTATGATTTTCATTTTTAACCACTTCAACACAATAATATATACCAAATATTGTTGGTATCCAAGTTTCGTGCAAAATAAACCAAGTTTGAGCTACTTTATGTGCAAAAGTGCCAAAAACGTTTAAAAATGCATAAAATCGCAACTTAACACGTAATTTCTAGCATATGACTATGATTTTCAATTCTAACCACATCAACACAATAATATATACCAAATAGTGTTGTTTGCCTAGTTTCGTGCAAAATAAACCAAGTTTGAGCTACTTTATGCGCAAAAGTGCAAAAAACGCTTAAAAAACGCATAAAATCGCAACTTAACACGTAATTTCTAGCATATGACTATGATTTTCATTTCTAACCCACTTCAACACAATAATAAATACCAAATATTGTTGTGTGCCAAGTTTCGTGCAAAATAAACCAAGTTACTTTATGTGCAAAAGTGCCAAAAACGCTTAAAAACGCATAAAATCGCAACTTAACACGTAATTTCTAGCATTTGACTATGATTTTCAAATCTAACCACTTCAACACAATAATATATACCAAATAGTGTTGTGTGCCAAGTTTCATGCGAAACAAACAAAGTTTGAGTTACTTCTTGAGCAAAAGTGTCAAAAATGCTTAAAAACTCGTAAAATCGCAACTTAAGACGTAATTTATTGCAGATGACTATGATTTTCAGTTCTAACCACTTCAACACAATAATATATACCAAATAGTGTTGTGTGCCAAGTTTCGTGCAAAACAAACCAAGTTTCAGCTACTTTATGCGCAAAAGTGCCAAAAAAGCTTAAAAACTCATAAAATCGCAACTTAACACGTAAGTTCTAGCATATGACTTTGATATTCAATTCTAACCACTTCAAAACAATAATATATACCAAATAGTGTTGTGTGCCAAGTTTCGTGCAAAATAAACCAAGTTTGAGCTACTTTATGCCAAAAAGTGCGAAAAACGCTTAAAAACGCATAAAATTGCAACTTAACACGTAATTTCTAGCATATGACTATGATTCTCAATTCTAACCACTTCAAACCAATATTATATCCCAAATAGTATTGTGTGCCAAGTTTCGTGCAAAACAAACCAAGTTTGAGCTACTTTATGCGCAAAAGAGCCAAAAACGCTTAAAAACGCATAAAATCACAACTTAACACGTAATTTCTAGCATATGACTATGATTTTCAATTCTAACCACATCAACACAATTATATATACCAAATAGTTTTGTGTGCCATGTTTCGTGCAAAATAAACAAAGTTTGAGCTACTTTATGCGCAAAAGTGCAAAAAACGCTTAAAAACGCATAAAATCGCAACTTAACACGTAATTTCTTGCATATGACTATCATTTTCAATTCTAACCACTTCAACACAATAATATATACCAAATAGTATTGTGTGCCAAGTTTCGTGCAAAATAAACCAAGTTTGAGCTACTTTATGTGCAAAAGTGCCAAAAACGCTTAAAAACTCATAAAATCACAACTTAACACGTAATTTCTAGCATATGACTATGATTTTAAATTTTAACCACATCAACAAAATTATATATACCAAATAGTTTTGTGTGCCAAGTTTCGTGCAAAATAAACAAAGTTTGAGCTACTTTATGCGCAAAAGTGCAAAAAACGCTTAAAAACGAATAAAATCGCAATTTAACATGTAATTTCTTGCATATGACTATGATTTTCATTTCTAACCACTTCAACACAATAATATATACCAAATATTGTTGTGTGCCAAGTTTGGTGCAAAATAAACTAAGTTTGAGCTACTTTATGTGCAAAAGTGCCAAAAACGCTTAAAAACGCATAAAATCGCAACTTAATACGTAATTTCTAGCATATGCCTATGATTCTCAATTCTAACCACTTCAACACAATATTATATCCCAAATAGTATTGTGAGCCAAATCTCGTGCGAAACAAACCAAGTTTGAGCTACTTTATGCGCAAAAGTGCCAAAAACGCTTAAAAACGCATAAAATCGCAACTTAACACGTAATTTCTTGCACATGACTATGATTTTCAATTCTAACCACTTCAACACAATAATATATAACAAATAGTGTTGTGTGCCAAGTTTCGTGCAAAACAAACCAAGTTTGAGCTAATTTATGCGCAAAAGTGCCAAAAACGTTAAAAAATGCATAAAACCGCAACTTATGACGTAATTTCTTGCATATGACTATGATTTTCATTTTTAACCACTTCAACACAATAATATATACCAAATATTGTTGTTATCCAAGTTTCGTGCAAAATAAACCAAGTTTGAGCTACTTTGTGTGCAAAAGTGCCAAAAACGTTTAAAAATGCATAAAATCGCAACTTAACACGTAATTTCTAGCATATGACTATGATTTTCAATTCTAACCACATCAAGACAATAATATATACCAAATAGTGTTGTGTGCCTAGTTTCGTGCAAAATAAACCAAGTTTGAGCTACTTTTGCGCAAAAGTGCAAAAAACGCTTAAAAACGCATAAAATCGCAACTTAACACGTAATTTCTAGCATATGACTATGATTCTCAATTCTAACCACTACAACACAATATTATATCCCAAATAGTATTGTGTGCCAAGTTTCGTGCAAAACAAACAGAGTTTGAGCTACTTTATGTGCAGCCAAAAACGCTTAAAAACGCATAAAATCGTATCTTAACACGTAATTTCTAGTATATGACTATGATTTTCAAATATAACCACTTCAAAACAATAATATATAGCAAATAATGCTGTGTGCCAAGTTTCATGCAAAACAAACCAAGTGTGAGTTACTTTATGAAAAACACTAAAAAACTCATAAAATCGCAACTTAACACGTAATTTCTTGCACATGACTATGATTTTCAAATCTAACCACTTCAACACAATAATATATAGCAAATAGTGTTGTGTGCCAAGTTTGGTGCAAAATAAACCAAGTTTGATCAACTTTATGCGCAAAAATGCAAAAAACGCTTAAAAACGCATAAAATCGCAACTTAACATGTAATTTCTAGCATATGACTA
The DNA here is from genome assembly GCF_026212465.1 of Amaranthus tricolor. Taxonomy (NCBI): domain Eukaryota; kingdom Viridiplantae; phylum Streptophyta; class Magnoliopsida; order Caryophyllales; family Amaranthaceae; genus Amaranthus; species Amaranthus tricolor. Next base: position 16,140,694 of record NC_080062.1, on the reverse strand, counting down.
TGATTTTCAAATCTAACCACTTCAACACAATAATATATACCAAATAGTGTTGTGTGCCAAGTTTCATGCGAAACAAACAAAGTTTGAGTTACTTTTTGAGCAAAAGTGTCAAAAATGCTTAAAAAGTCGTAAAATCGCAACTTAAGACGTAATTTATTGCAGATGACTATGATTTTCAGTTCTAACCACTTCAACACAATAATATATACCAAATAGTGTTGTGTGCCAAGTTTCGTGCAAAACAAACCAAGTTTCAGCTACTTTATGCGCAAAAGTGCCAAAAAAGCTTAAAAACTCATAAAATCGCAACTTAACACGTAAGTTCTAGCATATGACTTTGATTTTCAATTCTAACCACTTCAAAACAATAATATATACCAAATAGTGTTGTGTGCCAAGTTTCGTGCAAAATAAACCAAGTTTGAGCTACTTTATGCCCAAAAGTGCAAAAAACGCTTAAAAACGCAAAAAATTGCAACTTAACACGTAATTTCTAGCATATGACTATGATTCTCAATTCTAACCACTTCAAACCAATATTATATCCCAAATAGTATTGTGTGCCAAGTTTCGTGCAAAACAAACCAAGTTTGAGCTACTTTATGCGCAAAAGTGCCAAAAACGCTTAAAAACGCATAAAATCACAACTTAACACGTAATTTCTAGCATATGACTATGATTTTCAATTCTAACCACATCAACACAATTATATATACCAAATAGTTTTGTGTGCCAAGTTTCGTGCAAAATAAACAAAGTTTGAGCTACTTTATGCGCAAAAGTGCAAAAAACGCTTAAAAACGCATAAAATCGCAACTTAACACGTAATTTCTTGCATATGACTATCATTTTCAATTCTAACAACTTCAACACAATAATATATACCAAATAGTATTGTGTGCCAAGTTTCGTGCAAAATAAACCAAGTTTGAGCTACTTTATGTGCAAAAGTGCCAAAAACGCTTAAAAACTCAAAAAATCACAACTTAACACGTAATTTCTAGCATATGACTATGATTCTCAATTCTAACCACTTCAACACAATATTATATCCCAAATAGTATTGTGAGCCAAGTCTCGTGCGAAACAAACCAAGTTTGAGCTACTTTATGCGCAAAAGTGCCAAAAACGCTTAAAAACGCATAAAATCGCAACTTAACACGTAATTTCTTGCACATGACTATGATTTTCAATTCTAACCACTTCAACACAATAATATATACCAAATAGTGTTGTGTGCCAAGTTTCGTGCAAAACAAACCAAGTTTGAGCTAATTTATGCGCAAAGGTGCCAAAAACGTTAAAAAATGCATAAAACCGCAACTTATGACGTAATTTCTAGCATATGACTATGATTTTCATTTTTAACCACTTCAACACAATAATATATACCAAATATTGTTGTTATCCAAGTTTCGTGCAAAATAAACCAAATTTGAGCTACTTTATGTGCAAAAGTGCCAAAAACGTTTAAAAATGCATAAAATCGCAACTTAACACGTAATTTCTAGCATATGACTATGATTTTCAATTCTAACCACATCAACACAATAATATATACTAAATAGTGTTGTGTGCCTAGTTTCGTGCAAAATAAACCAAGTTTGAGCTACTTTATGCGCAAAAGTGCAAAAAACGCTTAAAAACGCATAAAATCGCAACTTAACACGTAATTTCTAGCATATGACTATGATTCTCAATTCTAACCACTTCAACACAATATTATATCCCAAATAGTATTGTGTGCCAAGTTTCGTGCAAAACAAACAGAGTTTGAGCTACTTTATGTGCAGCCAAAAACGCTTAAAAACGCATAAAATCGTATCTTAACACGTAATTTCTAGTATATGACTATGATTTTCAAATATAACGACTTCAAAACAATAATATATAGCAAATAATGCTGTGTGTCAAGTTTCATGCAAAACAAACCAAGTGTGAGTTACTTTATGAAAAACACTAAAAAACTCATAAAATCGCAACTTAACACGTAATTTCTTGCACATGACTATGATTTTCAAATCTAACCACTTCAACACAATAATATATAGCAAATAGTGTTGTGTGCCAAGTTTGGTGCAAAATAAACCAAGTTTGATCAACTTTATGCGCAAAAATGCAAAAAAAACGCTTAAAAACGCATAAAATCGCAACTTAACATGTAATTTCTAGCATATGACTATGATTTTCAAATCTAACCACTTTAACACAATAATATATACCAAATAGTGTTGTGTGTCAAGTTTCGTGCAAAACAAACAGAGTTTGAGCAACTTTATGCGCAAAAGTGCCAAAAACGCTTAAAAACGCATAAAATCGCATCTTAACACGTAATTTCTAGCATATGACTACGATTTTCAAATATAACCACTTCAAAACAATAATATATAGCAAATAATGTTGTGTGCCAAGTTTTATGCAAAACAAACCATGTGTGAGTTACTTTATGAAAAACACTAAAAAAACTCATAAAATCGCAACTTAACACGTAATTTCTTGCACATGACTATGATTTTCAATTCTAACCACTTCAACAGAATAATATATACCAAATAGTGTTGTGTGCCAAGTTTCGTGCAAAATAAACCAAGTTTGATCTACTTTATGCGCAAAAATGTAAAAAAACGCTTAAAAATGCATAAAATCGCAACTTAACATGTAATTTCTAGCATATGACTATGATTCTCAATTCTAACCACTTCACCACAATATTATATCCCAAATAGTATTGTGTGCCAAGTTTCGTGCAAAACAAATCAAGTTTGAGCTACTTTATGCGCAAAAGTGCCAAAAACGCTTAAAAACGAATAAAATCGCAACTTAACACGTAATTTCTAGCATATGACTATGATTTTCAAATCTAACCACTTCAACACATTAATATATACCAAATAGTATTGTGTGCCAACTTTCATGCAAAACAAACCAAGTTTGAGTTACTTTATGCGCAAAAGTGTCAAAAACATTTAGAAACTCATAAAATCGCAACTTAACACGTAATTTCTTGCATATGACTATGATTTTCAATTTTAACCACTTCAACACAATAATATATACCAAATAGTATTGTGTGCCAAGTTTGATGCAAAACAAACCAAGTTTGAGCTACTTTATGCGGAAAAGTGCCAATAACGTTTAAAAACGCATAAAATCGCAACTTAACACGTTATTTCTAGCATATGACTATGATTTTCATTTCTAGCCACTCCAACACAATAATATATACCAAATATTGTTGTGTGCCACGTTTCGTGCAAAATAAACCAAGTTTGAGCTATTTTATGTGCAAAAGTGCCAAAAACGCTTAAAAATGCATAAAATCGCAACTTAACACGTAATTTCTAGCATATGACTATGATTCTCAATTCTAACCACTTCAACACAATATTATATCCCAAATAGTATTGTGAGCCAAGTCTCGTGCAAAATAAACCAAGTTTGAGCTACTTTATGCGCAAAAGTGCCAAAAACGCTTAAAAACGCATAAAATCGCAACTTAACACGTAATTTCTAGCATATGACTATGATTTTCATTTCTAACCACTTCAACACAATAATAAATACCAAATATTGTTGTGTGCCAAGTTTCGTGCAAAATAAACCAAGTTACTTTATGTGCAAAAGTGCCAAAAACGCATAAAATCGCAACTTAACACGTAATTTCTAGCATTTGACTATGATTTTCAAATCTAACCACTTCAACACAATAATATATACCAAATAGTGTTGTGTGCCAAGTTTCATGCGAAACAAACAAAGTTTGAGTTACTTCTTGAGCAAAAGTGTCAAAAACGCTTAAAAACTCGTAAAATCGCAACTTAAGACGTAATTTATTGCAGATGACTATGATTTACAGTTCTAACCACTTCAACACAATAATATATACCAAATAGTGTTGTGTGCCAAGTTTCGTGCAAAACAAACCAAGTTTCAGCTACTTTATGCGCAAAAGTGCCAAAAAAGCTTAAAAACTCATAAAATCGCAACTTAACTCGTAAGTTCTAGCATATGACTTTGATTTTCAATTCTAACCACTTCAAAACAATAATATATTCCAAATAGTGTTGTGTGCCAAGTTTCGTGGAAAATAACCCAAGTTTGAGCTACTTTATGCCCAAAAGTGCAAAAAACGCTTAAAAACGCATAAAATTGCAACTTAACACGTAATTTCTAGCATATGACTATGATTCTCAATTCTAACCACTTCAAACCAATATTATATCCCAAATAGTATTGTGTGCCAAGTTTCGTGCAAAACAAACCAAGTTTGAGCTACTTTATGCGCAAAAGTGCCAAAAACGCTTAAAAACGCATAAAATCACAACTTAACACGTAATTTCTAGCATATGACTATGATTTTCAATTCTAACCACAACAACACAATTATATATACCAAATAGTTTTGTGTGCCAAATTTCGTGCAAAATAAACAAAGTTTGAGATACTTTATGCGCAAAAGTGCAAAAAACGCTTAAAAACGCATAAAATCGCAACTTAACACGTAATTTCTTGCATATGACTATAATTTTCAATTCTAACCACTTCAACACAATAATATATACCAAATAGTATTGTGTGCCAAGTTTCGTGCAAAATAAACCAAGTTTGAGCTACTTTATGTGCAAAAGTGCCAAAAACGCTTAAAAACTCATAAAATCACAACTTAACACGTAATTTCTAGCATATGACTATGATTTTCAATTCTAACCACATCAATAAAATTATATATACCAAATAGTTTTGTGTGCCAAGTATCGTGCAAAATAAACAAAGTTAGAGCTACTTTATGCGCAAAAGTGCAAAAAACGCTTAAAAACAAATAAAATCGCAACTTAACACGTAATTTCTTGCATATGACTATGATTTTCATTTCTAACCACTTCAACACAATAATATATACCAAATATTGTTGTGTGCCAAGTTTGGTGCAAAATAAACCAAGTTTGAGCTACTTTATGTGCAAAAGTGCCAAAAACGCTTAAAAACGCATAAAATCGCAACTTAACACGTAATTTCTAGCATATGACTATGATTCTCAATTCTAACCACTTCAACACAATACTATATCCCAAATAGTATTGTGAGCCAAGTCTCGTGCGAAACAAACCAAGTTTGAGCTACTTTATGCGCAAAAGTGCCAAAAACGCTTAAAAACGCATAAAATCGCAACTTAACACGTAATTTCTTGCACATGACTATGATTTTCAATTCTAACCACTTCAACACAATAATATATACCAAATAGTGTTGTGTGCAAGTTTCGTGCAAAACAAACCAAGTTTGAGCTATTTTATGCGCAAAAGTGCCAAAAACGTTAAAAAATGCATAAAACCGCAACTTATGACGTAATTTCTAGCATATGACTATGATTTTCATTTTTAACCACTTCAACACAATAATATATACCAAATATTGTTGTTATCCAAGTTTCGTGCAAAATAAACCAAGTTTGAGCTACTTTATGTGCAAAAGTGCCAAAAACGTTTAAAAATGCATAAAATCGCAACTTAACACGTAATTTCTAGCATATGACTATGATTCTCAATTCTAACCACTTCAGAAAAATATTATATCCCAAATAGTATTGTTTGCCAAGTTTCGCGCAAAACAAACCAAGTTTGAGCTACTTTTTGCGCAAAAGTGCCAAAAACGCTTAAAAAACGCATAAAATCACATCTTAACACGTAATTTCTTGCATATGACTATGATTTTCAAATCTAACCACTTCAACACAATAATATATACCAAATAGTGTTGTGTGCCTAGTTTCGTGTGAAACAAACAAAGTATGAGTTACTTCATGCGCAAAAGTGTATAAAACGCTTAAAATCTCATAAAATCGCAACTTAACACGTAATTTATTGCAGATGACTATGATTTTCAATTCTAACCACTTCAACACAATAATATATACCAAATAGTGTTGTGTGCCCAGTTTCGTGCAAAACAAACCTAGTTTGAGCAACTTTATGCGCAAAAGTGCCAAAAAAGGTTAAAAACTCATAAAATCGCAACTTAACATGTAAGTTCTAGCATATGACTATGATTCTCAATTCTAACCACTTCAACACAATATTAAATCCCAAATAGTATTGTGTGCCAAGTTCCGTGCAAAACAAACCAAGTTTAAGCTACTTTATGCGCAAAAGGGCCAAAAACGTTTAAAAACGCATAAAATCGCAACTTAACACGTAATTTCTAGCATATGAATATGATTTTCATTTATAACCCCTTCAACACAATAATATATACCAAATAGTATTGTATGCCAAGTTTCGTGCAAAACAAACCAAGTTGAGCTACTTTATGCGCAAATGTGCCAAAAACGTTTAAAAACGCATAAAATCGCAACTTAACACGTAATTTCTTGCAGATGACTATGATTTTCAAATCTAACCACTTCAACACAATAATATATACCAAATAGTGTTGTGTGCAAGGTTTCGTGCAAAACAAACCAAGTTTCAGCTACTTTATGCGCAAAAGTGCCCAAAAAGCTTAAAAACTCATAAATCGCAACTTAACACGTAAGTTCTAGCATATGACTTTGATTTTCAATTCTAACCAATTCAAAACAATAATATATACCAAATAGTGTTGTGTGCCAAGTTTCATGCAAAATAAACCAAGTTTGAGCTACTTTATGCCCAAAAGTGCAAAAAAACGCTTAAAAATGCATAAAATTGCAACTTAACACGTAATTTCTAGCATATGACTATGATTATCAATTCTAACCACTTCAAACCAATATTATATCCCAAATAGTATTGTGTGCCAAGTTTCGTGCAAAACAAACCAAGTTTGAGCTACTTTATGCGCAAAAGTGCAAAAAACGCTTAAAAACGCATAAAATCACAACTTAACACGTAATTTCTAGCATATGACTATGATTTTCAATTCTAACCACATCAACACAATTATATATACCAAATAGTTTTGTGTGCCAAGTTTCGTGCAAAACAAACAGAGTTTGAGCTACTTTATGCGCAAAAGTGCAAAAAACGCTTAAAAACGCATAAAATCGCAACTTAACACGTAATTTCTAGCATATGACTATGATTTTCAAATCTAACCACTTCAACAAAATCATATATACCAAATAGTGTTGTGTGCCATGTTTCGTGCGAAAAAAACAAAGTTTGAGTTACTTCATGAGCAAAAGTGTCAAAAACGCTTAAAAACTCATAAAATCGCAACTTAACACGTAATTTCTTTCAGATGACTATGATTTTCAATTCTAACCAGTTCAACACAATAATATATACCTAATAGTGTTGTGTGCCAAGTTTCGTGCAAAACAGACCATGTTTGAGCAACTTTATGCGCAAAAGTGCCAAAAAAGCTTAAAAACTCATAAAATCGCAACTTAACACGTAAGTTCTAGCATATGACTTTGATTTTCAATTCTAACCACTTCAAAACAATAATATATACCAAATAGTGTTGTGTGCCAAGTTTCGTGCAAAATAAATCAAGTTTGCGCTACTTTAATGCGCAAAAGTGCAAAAAACGCATAAAAACGCATAAAATTGCAACTTAACACGTAATTTCTAGCATATGACTATGATTCTCAATTCTAACCACTTCAACCCAAATTATATCCCAAATAGTATTGTGTGCCAAGTTTCGTGCAAAACAAATCAAGTTTGAGCTACTTTATGCGCAAAAGTGCCAAAAACGCTTAAAAACGCATAAAATCACTACTTAACACGTAATTTCTAGCATATGACTATAATTTTCAATTCTAACCACATCAACACAATAATATATACCAAATAGTGTTGTGTGCCAAGTTTCGTGCAAAATAAACCAAGTTTGAGCTACTTTATGCGCAAAAGTGCAAAAAACGCTTAAAAACGCATAAAATCGCAACTTAACTCGTAATTTCTCGCATATGACTACGATTCTCAATTCTAACCACTTCAACACAATATTATATCCCAAATAGTATTGTGTGCCAAGTTTCGTGCAAAACAAACAGAGTTTGAGCTACTTTATGTGCAAAAGTGCCAAAAAACGCTTAAAAACGCATAAAATCGTATCTTAACACGTAATTTCTAGTATATGACTATGATTTTCAAATATAACCACTTCAAAACAATAATATATAGCAAATAATGCTGTGTGCCAAGTTTCATGCAAAACAAACCAAGTGTGAGTTACTTTATGAAAAACACTAAAAAACTCATAAAATCGCAACTTAACACGTAATTTCTTGCACATGACTATGATTTTCAAATCTAACCACTTCAACACAATAATATATAGCAAATAGTGTTGTGTGCCAAGTTTGGTGCAAAATAAACCATGTGTGATCAACTTTATGCGCAAAAATGCAAAAAACGCTTAAAAACGCATAAAATCGCAACTTAACATGTAATTTCTAGCATATGACTATGATTTTCAAATCTAACCACTTCAACACAATAATATATACCAAATAGTGTTGTGTGCCAAGTTTCGTGCAAAACAAACAGAGTTTGAGCAACTTTATGCGCAAAAGTGCCAAAAACGCTTAAAAACACATAAAATCGCATCATAACACGTAATTTCTAGCATATGACTACGATTTTCAAATATAACCACTTCAAAACAATAATATATAGCAAATAATGTTGTGTGCCAAGTTTTATGCAAAACAAACCAAGTGTGAGTTACTTTATGAAAAACACTAAAAAAACTCATAAAATTGCAACTTAAAACGTAATTTCTTGCACATGACTATGATTTTCAATTCTAACCACTTCAACAGAATAATATATACCAAATATTGTGTGCCAAGTTTCGTGCAAAATAAACCAAGTTTGATCTACTTTATGCGCAAAAATGTAAAAAACGCTTAAAAACGCATAAAATCGCAACTTAACATGTAATTTCTAGTATATGACTATGATTCTCAATTCTAACCACTTCACCACAATATTATATCCCAAATAGTATTGTGTGCCATGTTTCGTGCAAAACAAATCAAGTTTGAGCTACTTTATGCGCAAAAGTGCCAAAAATGCTTAAAAACGAATAAAATCGCAACTTAACACGTAATTTCTCGCATATGACTATGATTTTCAAATCTAACCACTTCAACACATTAATATATACCAAATAGTATTGTGTGCCAACTTTCATGCAAAACAAACAAAGTTTGAGTTACTTTATGCGCAAAAGTGTCAAAAACATTTAAAAACTCATAAAATCGCAACTTAACACGTATTTTCTTGCATATGACTATGATTTTAAATTCTAACCACTTCAACACAATAATATATACCAAATATTGTTGTGTGCCAAGTTTCGTGCAAAATAAACCAAGTTTGAGCTATTTTATGTGCAAAAGTGCCAAAAACGCTTAAAATTGCATAAAATCGCAACTTAACACGTAATTTCTAGCATATGACTATGATTCTCAATTCTAACCACTTCAACACAATATTATATCCCAAATAGTATTGTGAGCCAAGTCTCGTGCAAAATAAACCAAGTTTGAGCTACTTTATGTGCAAAACTGCCAAAAACGCTTAAAAACGCATAAAATCGCAACTTAACACGTAATTTCTAGCATATGACTATGATTTTCATTTCTAACCACTTCAACACAATAATAAATACTAAATATTGTTGTGTGCCAAGTTTCGTGCAAAATAAACCAAGTTACTTTATGTGCAAAAGTGCAAAAAAACGCATAAAATCGCAACTTAACACGTAATTTCTAGCATTTGACTATGATTTTCAAATCTAACCACTTCAACACAATATTATATACCAAATAGTGTTGTGTGCCAAGTTTCATGCAAAACAAACAAAGTTTGAGTTACTTCTTGAGCAAAAGTGTCAAAAACGCTTAAAAAACTCGTAAAATCGCAACTTAAGACGTAATTTATTGCAGATGACTATGATTTTCAGTTCTAACCACTTCAACACAATAATATATACCAAATAGTGTTGTGTGCCAAGTTTCGTGCAAAACAAACCAAGTTTCAGCTACTTTGTGCGCAAAAGTGCCAAAAAAAGCTTAAAAACTCATAAAATCGCAACTTAACACGTAAGTTCTAGCATATGACTTTGATTTTCAATTCTAACCACTTCAAAACAATAATATATTCCAAATAGTGTTGTGTGCCAAGTTTCGTGAAAATAACCCAAGTTTGAGCTACTTTATGCCCAAAAGTGCAAAAAACGCTTAAAAACGCATAAAATTGCAACTTAACACGTAATTTCTAGCATATGACTATGATTCTCAATTCTAACCACTTCAAACCAATATTATATCCCAAATAGTTTTGTGTGCCAAGTTTCGTGCAAAACAAACCAAGTTTGAGCTACTTTATGCGCAAAAGTGCCAAAACGCTTAAAAACGCATAAAATCACAACTTAACACGTAATTTCTAGCATATGACTATGATTTTCAATTCTAACCACATCAACACAATTATATATACCAAATAGTTTTGTGTGCCAAGTTTCGTGCAAAATAAACAAAGTTTGAGCTACTTTATGCGCAAAAGTGCAAAAAACGCTTAAAAAACGCATAAAATCGCAACTTAACACGTAATTTCTTGCATATGACTATGATTTTCAATTCTAACCACTTCAACACAATAATATATACCAAATAGTATTGTGTGCCAAGTTTCGTGCAAAATAAACCAAGTTTGAGCTACTTTATGTGCAAAAGTGCCAAAAACGCTTAAAAACTCATAAAATCACAACTTAACACGTAATTTCTAGCATATGACTATGATTTTCAATTCTAACCACATCAACAAAATTATATATACCAAATAGTTTTGTGTGCCAAGTTTTGTGCAAAATAAACAAAGTTAGAGCTACTTTATGCGCAAAAGTGCAAAAAACGCTTAAAAACAAATACAATCGCAACTTAACACGTAATTTCTTGCATATGACTATGATTTTCATTTCTAACCACTTCAACACAATAATATATACCAAATATTGTTGTGTGCAAGGTTGCTGCAAAATAAACCAAGTTTGAGCTACTTTACGTGCAAAAGTGCCAAAAACGCTTAAAAACGCATAAAATCGCAACTTAACACGTAATTTCTAGCATATGACTATGATTCTCAATTCTAACCACTTCAACACAATACTATATCCCAAATAGTATTGTGAGCCAAGTCTCGTGCGAAACAAACCAAGTTTGAGCTACTTTATGCGCAAAAGTGCCAAAAACGCTTAAAAATGCATAAAATCGCAACTTAACACGTAATTTCTTGCACATGACTATGATTTTCAATTCTAACCACTTCAACACAATAATATATACCAAATAGTGTTGTGTGCCAAGTTTCGTGCAAAACAAACCAAGTTTGAGCTATTTTATGCGCAAAAGTGCAAAAAACGTTAAAAAATGCATAAAACCGCAACTTATGACGTAATTTCTAGCATATGACTATGATTTTCATTTTTAACCACTTCAACACAATAATATATACCATATATTGTTGTTATCCAAGTTTCGTGCAAAATAAACCAAGTTTGAGCTACTTTATGTGCAAAAGTGCCAAAAACGTTTTAAAATGCATAAAATCGCAACTTAACACGTAATTTCTAGCATATGACTATGATTCTCAATTCTAACCACATCAACACAATAATATATACCAAATAGTGTTGTGTGCCTAGTTTCGTGCAAAATAAACCAAGTTTGAGCTACTTTATGCGCAAAAGTGCAAAAAACGCTTAAAAACGCATAAAATCGCAACTTAACACCTAATTTCTAGCATATGACTATGATTCTCAATTATAACCACTTCAACACAATATTATATCCCAAATAGTATTGTGTGCCAAGTTTCGTGCAAAACAAACAGAGTTTGGGCTACTTTATGTGCAGCCAAAAACGCTTAAAAACGCATAAAATCGTATCTTAACACGTAATTTCTAGTATATGACTATTATTTTCAAATATAACCACTTCAAAACAATAATATATAGCAAATAATGCTGTGTGCCAAGTTTCATGCAAAACAAACCAAGTGTGAGTTACTTTATGAAAAACACTAAAAAAACTCATAAAATCGCAACTTAACACGTAATTTCTTGCACATGACTATGATTTTCAAATCTAACCACTTCAACACAATAATATATAGCAAATAGTGTTGTGTGCCAAGTTTGGTGCAAAATAAACCATGTTTGATCAACTTTATGCGCAAAAATGCAAAAAACGCTTAAAAACGCATAAAATCGCAACTTAACATGTAATTTCTAGCATATGACTATGATTTTTAAATCTAACCACTTCAACACAATAATATATACCAAATAGTGTTGTGTGCCAAGTTTCGTGCAAAACAATCAGAGTTTGAGCAACTTTATGCGCAAAAGTGCCAAAAACGCTTAAAAACGCATAAAATCGCATCTTAACACGTAATTTCTAGCATATGACTACGATTTTCAAATATAACCACTTCAAAACAATAATATATAGCAAATAATGTTGTGTGCCAAGTTTTATGCAAAACAAACCAAGTGTGAGTTACTTTATGAAAAACACTAAAAAAACTCATAAAATCGCAACTTAACACGTAATTTCTCTCACATGACTATGATTTTCAATTCTAACCACTTCAACAGAATAATATATACCAAATAGTGTGGTGTGCCAAGTTTCGTGCAAAATAAACCAAGTTTGATCTACTTTATGCGCAAAAATGTAAAAAACGCTTAAAAACGCATAAAATCGCAACTTAACATGTAATTTCTTGCATATGACTATGATTCTCAATTCTAACCACTTCACCACAATATTATATCCCAAATAGTATTGTGTGCCAAGTTTCGTGCAAAGCAAATCAAGTTTGAGCTACTTTATGCGGAAAAGTGCCAATAACGTTTAAAAACGCATAAAATCGCAACTTAACACGTTATTTCTAGCATATGACTATGATTTTCATTTCTAGCCACTCCAACACAATAATATATACCAAATATTGTTGTGTGCCAAGTTTCGTGCAAAATAAACCAAGTTACTTTATGTGCAAAAGTGCCAAAAACGCTTAAAAACGCATAAAATCGCAACTTAACACGTAATTTCTAGCATATGACTATGATTCTCAATTCTAACCACTTCAACACAATATTATATCCCAAATAGTATTGTGAGCCAAGTCTCGTGCAAAATAAACCAAGTTTGAGCTACTTTATGCGCAAAAGTGCCAAAAACGCTTAAAAACGCATAAAATCGCAACTTAACACGTAATTTCTAGCATATGACTTATGACTATGATTTTCATTTCTAACCACTTCAACACAATAATAAATACCAAATATTGTTGTGTGCCAAGTTTCGTGCAAAATAAACCAAGTTACTTTATGTGCAAAAGTGCCAAAAACGCTTTAAAACGCATTAAATCGCAACTTAACACGTAATTTCTAGCATTTGACTATGATTTTAAAATCTAACCACTTCAACACAATATAATATACCAAATAGTGTTGTGTGCCAAGTTTCATGCGAAACAAACAAAGTTTGAGTTACTTCTTGAGCAAAAGTGTCAAAAACGCTTAAAAACTCGTAAAATCGCAACTTAAGACGTAATTTATTGCAGATGACTATGATTTTCAGTTTCTAACCACTTCAACACAATAATATATACAAAATAGTGTGTGTGCCAAGATTCGTGCAAAACAAACCAAGTTTCAGCTACTTTATGCGCAAAAGTGCCAAAAAAGCTATAAAACTCATAAAATCGCAACTTAACACGTAAGTTCTAGCATATGACTTTGATTTTCAATTCTAACCACTTCAAAACAATAATATATACCAAATAGTGTTGTGTTGCCAAGTTTCGTGCAAAATAAACCAAGTTTGAGCTACTTTATGCCCAAAAGTGCAAAAAACGCTTTAAAACGCATAAAATTGCAACTTAACACGTAATTTCTAGCATATGACTATGATTCACAAATTCTAACCACTTCAAACCAATATTATATCCCAATAGTATTGTGTGCCAAGTTCGTGCAAAAACAAACCAAGTTTGAGCTACTTTAAGCGCAAAAGTGCCAAAAACGCTTAAAACGCATAAAATCACAACTTAACACGTAATTTCTAGCATATGACTATCATTTTCAATTCTAACCACTTCAACACAATAATATATACCAAATAGTATTGTGTGCCAAGTTTCGTGCAAAATAAACCAAGTTTGAGCTACTTTATGTGCAAAAGTGCCAAAAACGCTTTAAAAACTCATAAAATCACAACTTAACACGTAATTTCTAGCATATGACTATGAATTTCAATTCTAACCACATCAACAAAATTATATATACCAAATAGTTTTGTGTGCCATGTTTCGTGCAAAATAAACAAAGTTAGAGCTACTTTATGCGCAAAAGTGCAAAAAACGCTTAAAAACGAATAAAATCGCAATTTAACACGTAATTTCTTGCATATGACTATGATTTTCATTTCTAACCACTTCAACACAATAATATATACCAAATATTGTTGTGTGCCACGTTTGGTGCAATATAAACCAAGTTATGAGCTACTTTATGTGCAAAAGTGCCAAAAACGCTTATAAACGCATAAAATCGCAACATAACACGTAATTTCTGGCATATGACTATGATTCTCAATTCTAACCACTTCAACACAATACTATATCCCAAATAGTATTGTGAGCCAAGTCTCGTGCGAAACAAACCAAGTTTGAGCTACTTTATGCGCAAAAGTGCCAAAAACGCTTTAAAAACGCATAAAATCGCAACTTGACACGTAATTTCTTGCACATGACTATGATTTTCAATTCTAACCACTTCAACACAATAATATATACCAAATAGTGTTGTGTGCCAAGTTTCGTGCAAAACAAACCAAGTTTGAGCTATTTTTATGCGCAAAAGTGCCAAAAACGTTTAAAAAATGCATAAAACCGCAACTTATGACGTAATTTCTAGCATATGACTATGATTTTCATTTTTAACCACTTCAACACAATAATTATACAAATATTGTTGTTATCCAAGTTTCGTGCAAAATAAACCAAGTTTGAGCTACTTTATGTGCAAAAGTGCCAAAAACGTTTTAAAAATGCATAAAATCGTAACTTAACACGTAATTTCTAGCATATGACTATGATCTCATTTCTAACCACTTCAGAAAAATATATATCCCAAATAGTATTGTTTGCCAAGTTTCGCGCAAAATAAACCAAGTTTGAGCTACTTTATGCGCAAAAGTGCCAAAAACCGCTTAAAAACGCATAAAATCACATCTTAACACGTAATTGTCTTGCATATGACTATGATTTTCAAATCTAACCACTTCAACACAATAATATATACCAAATAGTGTTGTGTGCCTAGTTTCGTGTGAAACAAACAAAGTTTGAGTTACTTCATGCGCAAAAGTGTATATAAAACGCTTAAAAACTCATAAAATCGCAACTTAACACGTAATTTCTTGCAGATGACTATGATTTTCAATTCTAACCACTTCAACACAATAATATATACCAAATAGTGTTGTGTGCCTAGTTTCGTGCAAAACAAACCTAGTTTGAGCAACTTTATGCGCAAAAGTGCCAAAAAAGGTTAAAAACTCATAAAATCGCAACTTAACACGTAAGTTCTAGCATATGACTATGATTCTCAATTCTAACCACTTCAACACAATATTAAATCCCAAATAGTATTGTGTGCCAAGTTCCGTGCAAAACAAACCAAGTTTAAGCTACTTTATGCGCAAAAGGGCCAAAAACGTTTAAAAACGCATAAAATCGCAACTTAACACGTAATTTCTAGCATATGAATATGATTTTCAATTATAACCCCTTCAACACAATAATATATACCAAATAGTATTGTATGCCAAGTTTCGAGCAAAACAAACCAAGTTGAGCTACTTTATGCGCAAATGTGCCAAAAACGTTTAAAAACGCATAAAATCGCAACTTAACACGTAATTTCTTGCAGATGACTATGATTTTCAAATCTAACCTCTTCAACACAATAATATATACCAAATAGTGTTGTGTGCAAGGTTTCGTGCAAAACAAACCAAGTTTCAGCTACTTTATGCGCAAAAGTGCCCAAAAATCTTAAAAACTCATAAAATCGCAACTTAACACGTAAGTTCTAGCATATGACTTTGATTTTCAATTCTAACCAATTCAAAACAATAATATATACCAAATAGTGTTGTGTGCCAAGTTTCATGCAAAATAAACCAAGTTTGAGCTACTTTATGCCCAAAAGTGCAAAAAACGCTTCAAAATGCATAAAATTGCAACTTAACACGTAATTTCTAGCATATGACTATGATTATCAATTCTAACCACTTGAAACCAATATTATATCCCAAATAGTATTGTGTGCCAAGTTTCGTGCAAAACAAACCAAGTTTGAGCTACTTTATGCGAAAAAGTGCAAAAAACGCTTAAAAACGCATAAAATCACAACTTAACACGTAATTTCTAGCATATGACTATGATTTTCAATTCTAACCACATCAACACAATTATATATACCAAATAGTTTTGTGTGCGAAGTATCGTGCAAAATAAAACAAAGTTTGAGCTACTTTATGCGCAAAAGTGCAAAAAACGCTTAAAAACGCATAAAATCGCAACTTAACACGTAATTTCTAGCATATGACTGTGATTTTGTAATCTAATCACTTCAACACAATAATATATACCAAATAGTGTTGTGTGCCATGTTTCGTGCGAAAAAAACAAAGTTTGAGTTACTTCATGAGCAAAAGTGTCAAAAACGCTTAAAAACTCATAAAATCGCAACTTAACACGTAATTTCTTGCAGATGACTATGATTTTCAATTCTAACCAGTTCAACACAATAATATATACCTAATAGTGTTGTGTGCCAAGTTTCGTGCAAAACAGACCATGTTTGAGCAACTTTATGCGCAAAAGTGCCAAAAAAGCTTTAAAAACTCATAAAATCGCAACTTAACACGTAAGTTCTAGCATATGACTTTGATTTTCAATTCCAACCACTTCAAAACAATAATATATACCAAATAGTGTTGTGTGCCAAGTTTCGTGCAAAATAAATCAAGTTTGAGCTACTTTTATGCGCAAAAGTGCAAAAAACGCATAAAAACGCATAAAATTGCAACTTAACACGTAATTTCTAGCATATGACTATGATTCTCAATTCTAACCACTTCAACCCAAATTATATCCCAAATAGTATTGTGTGCCAAGTTTCGTGCAAAACAAATCAAGTTTGAGCTACTTTATGCGCAAAAGTGCCAAAAACGCTTAAAAACGCATAAAATCACTACTTAACACGTAATTTCTTGCAGATGACTATGATTTTCAATTCTAACCACTTCAACACAATAATATATACCAAATAGTGTTGTGTGCCTAGTTTCGTGCAAAACAAACCTAGTTTGAGCAACTTTATGCGCAAAAGTGCCAAAAAAGGTTAAAAACTCATAAAATCGCAACTTAACACGTAAGTTCTAGCATATGACTATGATTCTCAATTCTAACCACTTCAACACAATATTAAATCCCAAATAGTATTGTGTCCCAAGTTCCGTGCAAAACAAACCAAGTTTAAGCTACTTTATGCGCAAAAGGGCCAAAAACGTTTAAAAACGCATAAAATCGCAACTTAACACGTAATTTCTAGCATATGAATATGATTTTCAATTATAACCCCTTCAACACAATAATATATACCAAATAGTATTGTATGCCAAGTTTCGAGCAAAACAAACCAAGTTGAGCTACTTTATGCGCAAATGTGCCAAAAACGTTTAAAAACGCATAAAATCGCAACTTAACACTTAATTTCTTGCAGATGACTATGATTTTCAAATCTAACCTCTTCAACACAATAATATATACCAAATAGTGTTGTGTGCAAGGTTTCGTGCAAAACAAACCAAGTTTCAGCTACTTTATGCGCAAAAGTGCCCAAAAAGCTTAAAAACTCATAAAATCGCAACTTAACACGTAAGTTCTAGCATATGACTTTGATTTTCAATTCTAACCAATTCAAAACAATAATATATACCAAATAGTGTTGTGTGCCAAGTTTCATGCAAAATAAACCAAGTTTGAGCTACTTTATGCCCAAAAGTGCAAAAAACGCTTAAAAATGCATAAAATTCCAACTTAACACGTAATTTCTAGCATATGACTATGATTATCAATTCTAACCACTTGAATATTATATCCCAAATAGTATTGTGTGCCAAGTTTCGTGCAAAACAAACCAAGTTTGAGCTACTTTATGCGCAAAAGTGCAAAAAACGCTTAAAAACGCATAAAATCACAACTTAACACGTAATTTCTAGCATATGACTATGATTTTCAATTCTAACCACATCAACACAATTATATATACCAAATAGTTTTGTGTGCCAAGTATCGTGCAAAATAAACAAAGTTTGAGCTACTTTATGCGCAAAAGTGCAAAAAACGCTTAAAAACGCATAAACTCGCAACTTAACACGTAATTTCTCGCATATGACTGTGATTTTGTAATCTAATCACTTCAACACAATAATATATACCAAATAGTGTTGTGTGCCATGTTTCGTGCGAAAAAAACAAAGTTTGAGTTACTTCATGAGCAAAAGTGTCAAAAACGCTTAAAAACTCATAAAATCGCAACTTAACACGTAATTTCTTGCAGATGACTATGATTTTCAATTCTAACCAGTTCAACACAATAATATATACCTAATAGTGTTGTGTGCCAAGTTTCGTGCAAAACAGACCATGTTTGAGCAACTTTATGCGCAAAAGTGCCAAAAAAGCTTAAAAACTCATAAAATCGCAACTTAACACGTAAGTTCTAGCATATGACTTTGATTTTCAATTCTAACCACTTCAAAACAATAATATATACCAAATAGTGTTGTGTGCCAAGTTTCGTGCAAAATAAATCAAGTTTGAGCTACTTTTAATGCGCAAAAGTGCAAAAAACGCATAAAAACGCATATAATTGCAACTTAACACGTAATTTCTAGCATATGACTATGATTCTCAATTCTAACCACTTCAACCCAAATTATATCCCAAATAGTATTGTGTGCCAAGTTTTGTGCAAAACAAATCAAGTTTGAGCTACTTTATGCGCAAAAGTGCCAAAAACGCTTAAAAACGCATAAAATCACTACTTAACACGTAATTTCTAGCATATGACTATGATTTTCAATTCTAACCACATCAACACAATAATATATACCAAATAGTGTTGTGTGCCAAGTTTCGTGCAAAATAAACCAAGTTTGAGCTACTTTATGCGCAAAAGTGCAAAAAACCGCTAAAAAAACGCATAAAATCGCAACTTAACTCGTAATTTCTCGCATATGACTATGATTCTCAATTCTAATCACTTCACACAATATTAATATCCCAAATTTTATTGTGTGCCAAGTTTCGTGCAAAACAAACAGAGTTTGGGCTACTTTATGTGCAGCCAAAAACGCTTAAAAACGCATAAAATCGTATCTTAACACGTAATTTCTAGTATATGACTATGATTTTCAAATATAACCACTTCAAAACAATAATATATAGCAAATAATGCTGTGAGCCAAGTTTCATGCAAAACAAACCAAGTGTGAGTTACTTTATGAAAAACACTAAAAAAACTCATAAAATCGCAACTTAACACGTAATTTCTTGCACATGACTATGATTTTCAATTCTAACCACTTCAACAGAATAATATATACCAAATAGTGTTGTGTGCCATGTTTCGTGCAAAATAAACCAAGTTTGATCTACTTTTAATGCGCAAAAATGCAAAAAACGCTTAAAAACGCATAAAATCGCAACTTAACATGTAATTTCTAGCATATGACTATGATTCTCAATTCTAACCACTTCACCACAATATTATATCCCAAATAGTATTGTGTGCCAAGTTTCGTGCAAAACAAATCATGTTTGAGCTACTTTATGCGCAAAAGTGCCAAAAACGCTTAAAAACGAATAAAATCGCAACTTAACACGTAATTTCTAGCATAGACTATGATTTTCAAATCTAACCACTTCAACACATTAATATATACCAAATAGTGTTGTGTGCCAACTTTCATGCAAAACAAATTAAGTTTGAGTTACTTTATGCGCAAAAGTGTCAAAAACATTTAAAAACTCATAAAATCGCAACTTAACACGTAATTTCTTGCATATGACTATGATTTTCAATTCTAACCACTTCAACACAATATTATCTATCCCAATAGTATTGTGAGCTAAGTCTCGTGCAAAATAAACCAAGTTTGAGCTACTTTATGCGCAAAAGTGCCTTAAATGCTTAAAAACGCATAAAATCGCAACTTAACACGTAATTTCTAGCATATGACTATAATTTTCATTTCTAACGACTTCAACACACATAATAAATACCAAATATTGTTTTGTGCCAAGTTTCGTGCAAAATAAACCAAGTTTGAGCTACTTTATGTGTAAAAGTGCCAAAAACGCTTAAAAACGCATAAAATCGCAACTTAACACGTATTTCTAGCATATGACTATGATTTTCAAATCTAACCACTTCAACACAATAATATATACCAAATAGTGTGTGTGTGCCAAGGTTTCGTGCGAAACAAACAGAGTTTGAGCTACTTTATGCGCAAAAAGTGCCAAAAAACGCTTAAAAACGCATAAAATCGCATCTTAACACGTAATTTCTAGCATATGACTACGATTTTCAAATATAACCACTTCAAAACAATATATATTGACGTTGTGTGCCAAGTTTTATACAAAACAAACCAAGTGTGAGTTACTTTATGAAAAACACTAAAAAAACTCATAAAATCGCAACTTAACATGTAATTTCTAGCATATGACTATAATTTTCATTTCTAACCACTTCAACACAATAATAAATACCAAATATTGTTTTGTGCCAAGTTTCGTGCAAAATAAACCAAGTTTGAGCTACTTTATGTGTAAAAGTGCCAAAAACGCTTAAAAACGCATAAAATCGCAACTTAACACGTAATTTCTAGCATATGACTATGATTTTCAAATCTAACCACTTCAACACAATAATATATACCAAATAGTGTTGTGTGCCAAGTTTCGTGCGAAACAAACAAAGTTTGAGTTACTTCATGAGCAAAAGTGTCAAAAACGCTTAAAAACTCATAAAATCGCAACTTAACACGTAATTTATTGCAGATGACTATGATTTTCAGTTCTAACCACTTCAACACAATAATATATACCAAATAATGTTGTGTGCCAAGTTTCGTGCAAAACAAACCAAGTTTCAGCTACTTTATGCACAAAAGTGCCAAAAAAGCTTAAAAACTCATAAAATCGCAACTTAACACGTAAGTTCTAGCATATGACTTTGATTTTCAATTCTAACCACTTCAAAACATTAATATATACCAAATAGTGTTGTGTGCCAAGTTTCGTGCAAAATAAACCAAGTTTGATCAACTTTATGCGCAAAAATGCAAAAAACGCTTAAAAACGCATAAAATCGCAACTTAACATGTAATTTCTAGCATATGACTATGATTTCCAAATCTAACCACTTCAACACAATAATATATACCAAATAGTGTTGTGTGCCAAGTTTCGTGCAAAACAAACAGAGTTTGAGCTACTTTATGCGCAAAAGTGCCAAAAACGCTTAAAAACGCATAAAATCGCATCTTAACACGTAATTTCTAGCATACGACTACGATTTTCAAATATAACCACTTCAAAACAATAATATATAGCAAATAATGTTGTGTGCCAAGTTTTATGCAAAACAAACCAAGTGTGAGTTACTTTATGAAAAACACTAAAAAAACTCATAAAATCGCAACTTAACACGTAATTTCTTGCACATGACTATGATTTTCAATTCTAACCACTTCAACAGAATAATATATACCAAATAGTGTTGTGTGCCATGTTTCGTGCAAAATAAACCAAGTTTGATCTACTTTATGCGCAAAAATGCAAAAAACGCTTAAAAACGCATAAAATCGCAACTTAACATGTAATTTCTAGCATATGACTATGATTCTCAATTCTAACCACTTCACCACAATATTATATCCCAAATAGTATTGTGTGCCAAGTTTCGTGCAAAACAAATCATGTTTGAGCTACTTTATGCGCAAAAGTGCCAAAAACGCTTAAAAACGAATAAAATCGCAACTTAACACGTAATTTCTAGCATATGACTATGATTTTCAAATCTAACCACTTCAACACATTAATATATACCAAATAGTGTTGTGTGCCAACTTTCATGCAAAACAAATTAAGTTTGAGTTACTTTATGCGCAAAAGTGTCAAAAACATTTAAAAACTCATAAAATCGCAACTTAACACGTAATTTCTTGCATATGACTATGATTTTCAATTCTAACCACTTCAACACAATATTATATCCCAAATAGTATTGTGAGCTAAGTCTCGTGCAAAATAAACCAAGTTTGAGCTACTTTATGCGCAAAAGTGCCTTAAATGCTTAAAAACGCATAAAATCGCAACTTAACACGTAATTTCTAGCATATGACTATAATTTTCATTTCTAACGACTTCAACACAATAATAAATACCAAATATTGTTTTGTGCCAAGTTTCGTGCAAAATAAACCAAGTTTGAGCTACTTTATGTGTAAAAGTGCCAAAAAACGCTTAAAAAACGCATAAAATCGCAACTTAACACGTAATTTCTAGCATATGACTATGATTTTCAAATCTAACCACTTCAACACAATAATATATACCAAATAGTGTTGTGTGCCAAGTTTCGTGCGAAACAAACAAAGTTTGAGTTACTTCATGAGCAAAAGTGTCAAAAACGCTTAAAAACTCATAAAATCGCAACTTAACACGTAATTTATTGCAGATGACTATGATTTTCAGTTCTAACCACTTCAACACAATAATATATACCAAATAGTGTTGTGTGCCAAGTTTCGTGCAAAACAAACCAAGTTTCAGCTACTTTATGCGCAAAAGTGCCAAAAACGCTTAAAAACGCATAAAATCGCATCTTAACACGTAATTTCTAGCATACGACTACGATTTTCAAATATAACCACTTCAAAACAATAATATATAGCAAATAATGTTGTGTGCCAAGTTTTATGCAAAACAAACCAAGTGTGAGTTACTTTATGAAAAACACTAAAAAAACTCATAAAATCGCAACTTAACACGTAATTTCTTGCACATGACTATGATTTTCAATTCTAACCACTTCAACAGAATAATATATACCAAATAGTGTTGTGTGCCATGTTTCGTGCAAAATAAACCAAGTTTGATCTACTTTATGCGCAAAAATGCAAAAAACGCTTAAAAACGCATAAAATCGCAACTTAACATGTAATTTCTAGCATATGACTATGATTCTCAATTCTAACCACTTCACCACAATATTATATCCCAAATAGTATTGTGTGCCAAGTTTCGTGCAAAACAAATCAAGTTTGAGCTACTTTATGCGCAAAAGTGCCAAAAACGCTTAAAAACGAATAAAATCGCAACTTAACACGTAATTTCTAGCATATGACTATGATTTTCAAATCTAACCACTTCAACACATTAATATATACCAAATAGTGTTGTGTGCCAACTTTCATGCAAAACAAATTAAGTTTGAGTTACTTTATGCGCAAAAGTGTCAAAAACATTTAAAAACTCATAAAATCGCAACTTAACACGTAATTTCTTGCATATGACTATGATTTTCAATTCTAACCACTTCAACACAATATTATATCCCAAATAGTATTGTGAGCCAAGTCTCGTGCAAAATAAACCAAGTTTGAGCTACTTTATGCGCAAAAGTGCCTTAAATGCTTAAAAACGCATAAAATCGCAACTTAACACGTAATTTCTAGCATATGACTATAATTTTCATTTCTAACCACTTCAACACAATAATAAATACCAAATATTGTTTTGTGCCAAGTTTCGTGCAAAATAAACCAAGTTTGAGCTACTTTATGTGTAAAAGTGCCAAAAACGCTTAAAAACGAATAAAATCGCAACTTAACACGTAATTTCTAGCATATGACTATGATTTTCAAATCTAACCACTTCAACACATTAATATATACCAAATAGTGTTGTGTGCCAACTTTCATGCAAAAACAAATTAAGTTTGAGTTACTTTATGCGCAAAAGTGTCAAAAACATTTAAAAACTCATAAAATCGCAACTTAACACGTAATTTCTTGCATATGACTATGATTTTCAATTCTAACCACTTCAACACAATATTATATCCCAAATAGTATTGTGAGCTAAGTCTCGTGCAAAATAAACCAAGTTTGAGCTACTTTATGCGCAAAAGTGCCTTAAATGCTTAAAAACGCATAAAATCGCAACTTAACACGTAATTTCTAGCATATGACTATAATTTTCATTTCTAACGACTTCAACACAATAATAAATACCAAATATTGTTTTGTGCCAAGTTTCGTGCAAAATAAACCAAGTTTGAGCTACTTTATGTGTAAAAGTGCCAAAAACGCTTAAAAACGCATAAAATCGCAACTTAACACGTAATTTCTAGCATATGACTATGATTTTCAAATCTAACCACTTCAACACAATAATATATACCAAATAGTGTTGTGTGCCAAGTTTCGTGCGAAACAAACAAAGTTTGAGTTACTTCATGAGCAAAAGTGTCAAAAACGCTTAAAAACTCATAAAATCGCAACTTAACACGTAATTTATTGCAGATGACTATGATTTTCAGTTCTAACCACTTCAACACAATAATATATACCAAATAGTGTTGTGTGCCAAGTTTCGTGCAAAACAAACCAAGTTTCAGCTACTTTATGCGCAAAAGTGCCAAAAACGCTTAAAAACGCATAAAATCGCATCTTAACACGTAATTTCTAGCATACGACTACGATTTTCAAATATAAGCACTTCAAAACAATAATATATAGCAAATAATGTTGTGTGCCAAGTTTTATGCAAAACAAACCAAGTGTGAGTTACTTTATGAAAAACACTAAAAAAACTCATAAAATCGCAACTTAACACGTAATTTCTTGCACATGACTATGATTTTCAATTCTAACCACTTCAACAGAATAATATATACCAAATAGTGTTGTGTGCCATGTTTTGTGCAAAATAAACCAAGTTTGATCTACTTTATGCGCAAAAAATGCAAAAAACGCTTAAAAACGCATAAAATCGCAACTTAACATGTAATTTCTAGCATATGACTATGATTCTCAATTCTAACCACTTCACCACAATATTATATCCCAAATAGTATTGTGTGCCAAGTTTCGTGCAAAACAAATCAAGTTTGAGCTACTTTATGCGCAAAAGTGCCAAAAACGCTTAAAAACGAATAAAATCGCAACTTAACACGTAATTTCTAGCATATGACTATGATTTTCAAATCTAACCACTTCAACACATTAATATATACCAAATAGTGTTGTGTGCCAACTTTCATGCAAAACAAATTAAGTTTGAGTTACTTTATGCGCAAAAGTGTCAAAAACATTTAAAAACTCATAAAATCGCAACTTAACACGTAATTTCTTGCATATGACTATGATTTTCAATTCTAACCACTTCAACACAATATTATATCCCAAATAGTATTGTGAGCCAAGTCTCGTGCAAAATAAACCAAGTTTGAGCTACTTTATGCGCAAAAGTGCCTTAAATGCTTAAAAACGCATAAAATCGCAACTTAACACGTAATTTCTAGCATATGACTATAATTTTCATTTCTAACCACTTCAACACAATAATAAATACCAAATATTGTTTTGTGCCAAGTTTCGTGCAAAATAAACCAAGTTTGAGCTACTTTATGTGTAAAAGTGCCAAAAACGCTTAAAAACGCATAAAATCGCAACTTAACACGTAATTTCTAGCATATGACTATGATTTTCAAATCTAACCACTTCAACACAATAATATATACCAAATAGTGTTGTGTGCCAAGTTTCGTGCGAAACAAACAAAGTTTGAGTTACTTCATGAGCAAAAGTGTCAAAAACGCTTAAAAACTCATAAAATCGCAACTTAACACGTAATTTATTGCAGATGACTATGATTTTCAGTTCTAACCACTTCAACACAATAATATATACCAAATAATGTTGTGTGCCAAGTTTCGTGCAAAACAAACCAAGTTTCAGCTACTTTATGCACAAAAGTGCCAAAAAAGCTTAAAAACTCATAAAATCGCAACTTAACACGTAAGTTCTAGCATATGACTTTGATTTTCAATTCTAACCACTTCAAAACATTAATATATACCAAATAGTGTTGTGTGCCAAGTTTCGTGCAAAATAAACCAAGTTTGATCAACTTTATGCGCAAAAATGCAAAAAACGCTTAAAAACGCATAAAATCGCAACTTAACATGTAATTTCTAGCATATGACTATGATTTCCAAATCTAACCACTTCAACACAATAATATATACCAAATAGTGTTGTGTGCCAAGTTTCGTGCAAAACAAACAGAGTTTGAGCTACTTTATGCGCAAAAGTGCCAAAAACGCTTAAAAACGCATAAAATCGCATCTTAACACGTAATTTCTAGCATACGACTACGATTTTCAAATATAACCACTTCAAAACAATAATATATAGCAAATAATGTTGTGTGCCAAGTTTTATGCAAAACAAACCAAGTGTGAGTTACTTTATGAAAAACACTAAAAAAACTCATAAAATCGCAACTTAACACGTAATTTCTTGCACATGACTATGATTTTCAATTCTAACCACTTCAACAGAATAATATATACCAAATAGTGTTGTGTGCCATGTTTCGTGCAAAATAAACCAAGTTTGATCTACTTTATGCGCAAAAATGCAAAAAACGCTTAAAAACGCATAAAATCGCAACTTAACATGTAATTTCTAGCATATGACTATGATTCTCAATTCTAACCACTTCACCACAATATTATATCCCAAATAGTATTGTGTGCCAAGTTTCGTGCAAAACAAATCATGTTTGAGCTACTTTATGCGCAAAAGTGCCAAAAACGCTTAAAAACGAATAAAATCGCAACTTAACACGTAATTTCTAGCATATGACTATGATTTTCAAATCTAACCACTTCAACACATTAATATATACCAAATAGTGTTGTGTGCCAACTTTCATGCAAAACAAATTAAGTTTGAGTTACTTTATGCGCAAAAGTGTCAAAAACATTTAAAAACTCATAAAATCGCAACTTAACACGTAATTTCTTGCATATGACTATGATTTTCAATTCTAACCACTTCAACACAATATTATATCCCAAATAGTATTGTGAGCCAAGTCTCGTGCAAAATAAACCAAGTTTGAGCTACTTTATGCGCAAAAGTGCCTTAAATGCTTAAAAACGCATAAAATCGCAACTTAACACGTAATTTCTAGCATATGACTATAATTTTCATTTCTAACCACTTCAACACAATAATAAATACCAAATATTGTTTTGTGCCAAGTTTCGTGCAAAATAAACCAAGTTTGAGCTACTTTATGTGTAAAAGTGCCAAAAACGCTTAAAAACGAATAAAATCGCAACTTAACACGTAATTTCTAGCATATGACTATGATTTTCAAATCTAACCACTTCAACACATTAATATATACCAAATAGTGTTGTGTGCCAACTTTCATGCAAAACAAATTAAGTTTGAGTTACTTTATGCGCAAAAGTGTCAAAAACATTTAAAAACTCATAAAATCGCAACTTAACACGTAATTTCTTGCATATGACTATGATTTTCAATTCTAACCACTTCAACACAATATTATATCCCAAATAGTATTGTGAGCTAAGTCTCGTGCAAAATAAACCAAGTTTGAGCTACTTTATGCGCAAAAGTGCCTTAAATGCTTAAAAACGCATAAAATCGCAACTTAACACGTAATTTCTAGCATATGACTATAATTTTCATTTCTAACGACTTCAACACAATAATAAATACCAAATATTGTTTTGTGCCAAGTTTCGTGCAAAATAAACCAAGTTTGAGCTACTTTATGTGTAAAAGTGCCAAAAACGCTTAAAAACGCATAAAATCGCAACTTAACACGTAATTTCTAGCATATGACTATGATTTTCAAATCTAACCACTTCAACACAATAATATATACCAAATAGTGTTGTGTGCCAAGTTTCGTGCGAAACAAACAAAGTTTGAGTTACTTCATGAGCAAAAGTGTCAAAAACGCTTAAAAACTCATAAAATCGCAACTTAACACGTAATTTATTGCAGATGACTATGATTTTCAGTTCTAACCACTTCAACACAATAATATATACCAAATAGTGTTGTGTGCCAAGTTTCGTGCAAAACAAACCAAGTTTCAGCTACTTTATGCGCAAAAGTGCCAAAAACGCTTAAAAACGCATAAAATCGCATCTTAACACGTAATTTCTAGCATACGACTACGATTTTCAAATATAAGCACTTCAAAACAATAATATATAGCAAATAATGTTGTGTGCCAAGTTTTATGCAAAACAAACCAAGTGTGAGTTACTTTATGAAAAACACTAAAAAAACTCATAAAATCGCAACTTAACACGTAATTTCTTGCACATGACTATGATTTTCAATTCTAACCACTTCAACAGAATAATATATACCAAATAGTGTTGTGTGCCATGTTTTGTGCAAAATAAACCAAGTTTGATCTACTTTATGCGCAAAAATGCAAAAAACGCTTAAAAACGCATAAAATCGCAACTTAACATGTAATTTCTAGCATATGACTATGATTCTCAATTCTAACCACTTCACCACAATATTATATCCCAAATAGTATTGTGTGCCAAGTTTCGTGCAAAACAAATCAAGTTTGAGCTACTTTATGCGCAAAAGTGCCAAAAACGCTTAAAAACGAATAAAATCGCAACTTAACACGTAATTTCTAGCATATGACTATGATTTTCAAATCTAACCACTTCAACACATTAATATATACCAAATAGTGTTGTGTGCCAACTTTCATGCAAAACAAATTAAGTTTGAGTTACTTTATGCGCAAAAGTGTCAAAAACATTTAAAAACTCATAAAATCGCAACTTAACACGTAATTTCTTGCATATGACTATGATTTTCAATTCTAACCACTTCAACACAATATTATATCCCAAATAGTATTGTGAGCCAAGTCTCGTGCAAAATAAACCAAGTTTGAGCTACTTTATGCGCAAAAGTGCCTTAAATGCTTAAAAACGCATAAAATCGCAACTTAACACGTAATTTCTAGCATATGACTATAATTTTCATTTCTAACCACTTCAACACAATAATAAATACCAAATATTGTTTTGTGCCAAGTTTCGTGCAAAATAAACCAAGTTTGAGCTACTTTATGTGTAAAAGTGCCAAAAAACGCTTAAAAACGCATAAAATCGCAACTTAACACGTAATTTCTAGCATATGACTATGATTTTCAAATCTAACCACTTCAACACAATAATATATACCAAATAGTGTTGTGTGCCAAGTTTCGTGCGAAACAAACAAAGTTTGAGTTACTTCATGAGCAAAAGTGTCAAAAACGCTTAAAAACTCATAAAATCGCAACTTAACACGTAATTTATTGCAGATGACTATGATTTTCAGTTCTAACCACTTCAACACAATAATATATACCAAATAATGTTGTGTGCCAAGTTTCGTGCAAAACAAACCAAGTTTCAGCTACTTTATGCACAAAAGTGCCAAAAAAGCTTAAAAACTCATAAAATCGCAACTTAACACGTAAGTTCTAGCATATGACTTTGATTTTCAATTCTAACCACTTCAAAACATTAATATATACCAAATAGTGTTGTGTGCCAAGTTTCGTGCAAAATAAACCAAGTTTGATCAACTTTATGCGCAAAAATGCAAAAAACGCTTAAAAACGCATAAAATCGCAACTTAACATGTAATTTCTAGCATATGACTATGATTTCCAAATCTAACCACTTCAACACAATAATATATACCAAATAGTGTTGTGTGCCAAGTTTCGTGCAAAACAAACAGAGTTTGAGCTACTTTATGCGCAAAAGTGCCAAAAACGCTTAAAAACGCATAAAATCGCATCTTAACACGTAATTTCTAGCATACGACTACGATTTTCAAATATAACCACTTCAAAACAATAATATATAGCAAATAATGTTGTGTGCCAAGTTTTATGCAAAACAAACCAAGTGTGAGTTACTTTATGAAAAACACTAAAAAAAACTCATAAAATCGCAACTTAACACGTAATTTCTTGCACATGACTATGATTTTCAATTCTAACCACTTCAACAGAATAATATATACCAAATAGTGTTGTGTGCCATGTTTCGTGCAAAATAAACCAAGTTTGATCTACTTTATGTATGCGCAAAAATGCAAAAAAACGCTTAAAAAACGCATAAAATCGCAACTTAACATGTAATTTCTAGCATATGACTATGATTCTCAATTCTAACCACTTCACCACAATATTATATCCCAAATAGTATTGTGTGCCAAGTTTCGTGCAAAACAAATCATGTTTGAGCTACTTTATGCGCAAAAAGTGCCAAAAACGCTTAAAAACGAATAAAATCGCAACTTAACACGTAATTTCTAGCATATGACTATGATTTTCAAAATCTAACCACTTCAACACATTAATATATACCAAATAGTGTTGTGTGCCAACTTTCATGCAAAACAAATTAAGTTTGAGTTACTTTATGCGCAAAAGTGTCAAAAACATTTAAAAACTCATAAAATCGCAACTTAACACGTAATTTCTTGCATATGACTATGATTTTCAATTCTAACCACTTCAACACAATATTATATCCCAAATAGTATTGTGAGCTAAGTCTCGTGCAAAATAAACCAAGTTTGAGCTACTTTATGCGCAAAAGTGCCTTAAATGCTTTAAAAACGCATAAAATCGCAACTTAACACGTAATTTCTAGCATATGACTATAATTTTCATTTCTAACGACTTCAACACAATAATAAATACCAAATATTGTTTTGTGCCAAGTTTCGTGCAAAATAAACCAAGTTTGAGCTACTTTATGTGTAAAAGTGCCAAAAACGCTTAAAAACGCATAAAATCGCAACTTAACACGTAATTTCTAGCATATGACTATGATTTTCAAATCTAACCACTTCAACACAATAATATATACCAAATAGTGTTGTGTGCCAAGTTTCGTGCGAAACAAACAAAGTTTGAGTTACTTCATGAGCAAAAGTGTCAAAAACGCTTAAAAACTCATAAAATCGCAACTTAACACGTAATTTATTGCAGATGACTATGATTTTCAGTTCTAACCACTTCAACACAATAATATATACCAAATAGTGTTGTGTGCCAAGTTTCGTGCAAAACAAACCAAGTTTCAGCTACTTTATGCGCAAAAGTGCCAAAAACGCTTAAAAACGCATAAAATCGCATCTTAACACGTAATTTCTAGCATACGACTACGATTTTCAAATATAACCACTTCAAAACAATAATATATAGCAAATAATGTTGTGTGCCAAGTTTTATGCAAAACAAACCAAGTGTGAGTTACTTTATGAAAAACACTAAAAAAACTCATAAAATCGCAACTTAACACGTAATTTCTTGCACATGACTATGATTTTCAATTCTAACCACTTCAACAGAATAATATATACCAAATAGTGTTGTGTGCCATGTTTCGTGCAAAATAAACCAAGTTTGATCTACTTTATGCGCAAAAATGCAAAAAAACCGCTTAAAAACGCATAAAATCGCAACTTAACATGTAATTTCTAGCATATGACTATGATTCTCAATTCTAACCCACTTCACCACAATATTATATCCCAAATAGTATTGTGTGCCAAGTTTCGTGCAAAACAAATCAAGTTTGAGCTACTTTATGCGCAAAAGTGCCAAAAACGCTTAAAAACGAATAAAATCGCAACTTAACACGTAATTTCTAGCATATGACTATGATTTTCAAATCTAACCACTTCAACACATTAATATATACCAAATAGTGTTGTGTGCCAACTTTCATGCAAAACAAATTAAGTTTGAGTTACTTTATGCGCAAAAGTGTCAAAAACATTTAAAAACTCATAAAATCGCAACTTAACACGTAATTTCTTGCATATGACTATGATTTTCAATTCTAACCACTTCAACACAATATTATATCCCAAATAGTATTGTGAGCCAAGTCTCGTGCAAAATAAACCAAGTTTGAGCTACTTTATGCGCAAAAGTGCCTTAAATGCTTAAAAACGCATAAAATCGCAACTTAACACGTAATTTCTAGCATATGACTATATTTTTCATTTCTAACCACTTCAACACAATAATAAATACCAAATATTGTTTTGTGCCAAGTTTCGTGCAAAATAAACCAAGTTTGAGCTACTTTATGTGTAAAAGTGCCAAAAACGCTTAAAAACGCATAAAATCGCAACTTAACACGTAATTTCTAGCATATGACTATGATTTTCAAATCTAACCACTTCAACACAATAATATATACCAAATAGTGTTGTGTGCCAGTTTCGTGCGAAACAAACAAAGTTTGAGTTACTTCATGAGCAAAAAGTGTCAAAAAACGCTTAAAAACTCATAAAATCGCAACTTAACACGTAATTTATTGCAGATGACTATGATTTTCAGTTCTAACCACTTCAAAACAATAATATATACCAAATAATGTTGTGTGTGCCAAGTTTCGTGCAAAACAAACCAAGTTTCAGCTACTTTATGCACAAAAGTGCCAAAAAAGCTTAAAAACTCATAAAATCGCAACTTAACACGTAAGTTCTAGCATATGACTTTTGATTTTCAATTCTAACCACTTCAAAACATTAATATATACCAAATAGTGTTGTGTGCCAAGTTTCGTGCAAAATAAACCAAGTTTGATCAACTTTATGCGCAAAAATGCAAAAAACGCTTTAAAAACGCATAAAATCGCAACTTAACATGTAATTTCTAGCATATGACTATGATTTCCAAATCTAACCACTTCAACACAATAATATATACCAAATAGTGTTGTGTGCCAAGTTTCGTGCAAAACAAACAGAGTTTGAGCTACTTTATGCGCAAAAGTGCCAAAAACGCTTAAAAACGCATAAAATCGCATCTTAACACGTAATTTCTAGCATACGACTACGATTTTCAAATATAACCACTTCAAAACAATAATATATAGCAAATAATGTTGTGTGCCAAGTTTTATGCAAAACAAACCAAGTGTGAGTTACTTTATGAAAAACACTAAAAAAAACTCATAAAATCGCAACTTAACACGTAATTTCTTGCACATGACTATGATTTTCAATTCTAACCACTTCAACAGAATAATATATACCAAATAGTGTTGTGTGCCATGTTTCGTGCAAAATAAACCAAGTTTGATCTACTTTATGCGCAAAAATGCAAAAAACGCTTAAAAAACGCATAAAATCGCAACTTAACATGTAATTTCTAGCATATGACTATGATTCTCAATTCTAACCACTTCACCACAATATTATATCCCAAATAGTATTGTGTGCCAAGTTTCGTGCAAAACAAATCATGTTTGAGCTACTTTATGCGCAAAAGTGCCAAAAAACGCTTAAAAACGAATAAAATCGCAACTTAACACGTAATTTCTAGCATATGACTATGATTTTCAAAATCTAACCACTTCAACACATTAATATATACCAAATAGTGTTGTGTGCCAACTTTCATGCAAAACAAATTAAGTTTGAGTTACTTTATGCGCAAAAAGTGTCAAAAACATTTAAAAACTCATAAAATCGCAACTTAACACGTAATTTCTTGCATATGACTATGATTTTCAATTCTAACCACTTCAACACAATATTATATCCCAAATAGTATTGTGAGCTAAGTCTCGTGCAAAATAAACCAAGTTTGAGCTACTTTATGCGCAAAAGTGCCTTAAATGCTTAAAAACGCATAAAATCGCAACTTAACACGTAATTTCTAGCATATGACTATAATTTTCATTTCTAACGACTTCAACACAATAATAAATACCAAATATTGTTTTGTGCCAAGTTTCGTGCAAAATAAACCAAGTTTGAGCTACTTTATGTGTAAAAGTGCCAAAAACGCTTAAAAACGCATAAAATCGCAACTTAACACGTAATTTCTAGCATATGACTATGATTTTCAAATCTAACCACTTCAACACAATAATATATACCAAATAGTGTTGTGTGCCAAGTTTCGTGCGAAACAAACAAAGTTTGAGTTACTTCATGAGCAAAAGTGTCAAAAACGCTTAAAAACTCATAAAATCGCAACTTAACACGTAATTTATTGCAGATGACTATGATTTTCAGTTCTAACCACTTCAACACAATAATATATACCAAATAGTGTTGTGTGCCAAGTTTCGTGCAAAACAAACCAAGTTTCAGCTACTTTATGCGCAAAAGTGCCAAAAACGCTTAAAAACGCATAAAATCGCATCTTAACACGTAATTTCTAGCATACGACTACGATTTTCAAATATAACCACTTCAAAACAATAATATATAGCAAATAATGTTGTGTGCCAAGTTTTATGCAAAACAAACCAAGTGTGAGTTACTTTATGAAAAACACTAAAAAAAACTCATAAAATCGCAACTTAACACGTAATTTCTTGCACATGACTATGATTTTCAATTCTAACCACTTCAACAGAATAATATATACCAAATAGTGTTGTGTGCCATTGTTTCGTGCAAAATAAACCAAGTTTGATCTACTTTATGCGCAAAAATGCAAAAAACGCTTAAAAACGCATAAAATCGCAACTTAACATGTAATTTCTAGCATATGACTATGATTCTCAATTCTAACCACTTCACCACAATATTATATCCCAAATAGTATTGTGTGCCAAGTTTCGTGCAAAACAAATCAAGTTTGAGCTACTTTATGCGCAAAAAGTGCCAAAAAACGCTTAAAAACGAATAAAATCGCAACTTAACACGTAATTTCTAGCATATGACTATGATTTTCAAATCTAACCACTTCAACAGATTAATATATACCAAATAGTGTTGTGTGCCAACTTTCATGCAAAACAAATTAAGTTTGGAGTTACTTTATGCGCAAAAGTGTCAAAAACATTTAAAAACTCATAAAATCGCAACTTAACACGTAATTTCTTGCATATGACTATGATTTTCAATTCTAACCACTTCAACACAATATTATATCCCAAATAGTATTGTGAGCCAAGTCTCGTGCAAAAATAAACCAAGTTTGAGCTACTTTATGCGCAAAAGTGCCTTAAATGCTTAAAAACGCATAAAATCGCAACTTAACACGTAATTTCTAGCATATGACTATAATTTTCATTTCTAACCACTTCAACACAATAATAAATACCAAATATTGTTTTGTGCCATGTTTCGTGCAAAATAAACCAAGTTTGAGCTACTTTATGTGTAAAAGTG
>NC_080062.1:16062570-16105199 GCF_026212465.1 Amaranthus tricolor | reverse complement strand
TGCCAACAAACGTTTAAAAACGCATAAAATCGCAACTTAACACATAATTTCTAGCATATGACTTTGATTCTCAATTCTAACCACTTCAGAAAAATATTATATTCCAAACAGTATTGTTTGCCAAGTTTCGTGCAAAACAAACCAAGTTGTAGCTACTATATGCGCAAAAGTGCCAAAAACGCTTAAAAACGCATAAAATCACAACTTAACACGTAATTTCTAGCATATGACTATGATTTTACAATTTAACCACTTCAACACAATAATGTATAACAAATAGTGTTGTGTGCCTAGTTTCGTGTGAAATAAACAAAGTTTGAGTTACTTCATGCGCAAAAGTGTTAAAAACGCTTAAAAACTCATAAAATCGCAACTTAACACGTAATTTCTTGCAGATGGACTATGATTTTCAATTCTAACCACTTCAACACAATAATATATACCAAATAGTGTTTGTGTGCCTAGTTTCGTGCAAAACAAACCTAGTTTGAGCAACTTTATGCGCAAAAGTGCCAAAGAAGGTTAAAAACTCATAAAATCGCAACTTGACACGTAAGTTCTAGCATATGACTATGATTCTCAATTCTAACCACTTCAACATAATATTAAATCCCAAATATTATTGTGTGCCAAGTTCAGTGCAAAACAAACCAAGTTTCTACTTTATGCGCAAAAGGGCCAAAAAACATTTAAAAAACGCATAAAATCGCAACTTAACACGTAATTTCTAGCATATGAATATGATTTTCAATTATACCACTTCAACACAATAATATATACCAAATATTATTGTGTGCCAAGTTTCGTGCAAATCAAACCAAGTTTGAGTTAATTTATGCGCAAAAGTGTCAAAATGCTAAAAACTCATAAAATCGCAACTTAACACGTGATTTAGTGCATATGACTATGATTTTAAATTCTAACCACTTCAACACAATAATATATACCAAATAGTGTTGTGTGCCAAGTTTCGTGCAAAACTAATCAAGTTTGAGCTAGTTTAATGCGCAAAAGTGCCAAAAACGTTTAAAAACGCATAAATCACAACTTAACACGTAATTTCTAGCATATAACTATGATTTTTATTTCTAACCACTTCAACACAATAATATATACCAAATATTGTTATGTGCCAAGTTTCGTGCAAAATAAACCAAGTTTGAGCTACTTTATGTGCAAAGTGCCAAAAACGCTTAAAAACATAAAATCGCAACTTAACACGTAATTTCTAGCATATGACTATGATTCTCAATTCTAACGACTTCAACACAATATTATATCCCAAATAGTATTGTGTGCCAAGTTTCGTGCAAAACAAACCAAGTTTGAGTTAGTTTATGCGCAAAAGTGCAAAAAACGCTTAAAAACGCATAAAATCGCAACTTAACCACGTAATTTATAGCATATGACAATGATTCTCAATTCTAACCACTTCAACAAGATATTATATCCCAAATATATTGTGAGCCATGTTTCGTGCAAAACAAACCAAGTTTGAGTTACTTTATGTGCAAAGTGCCAAAAACGCTTGAAAATGCATAAAATTGCAACTTAACCACGTAATTTCTAGCATATGACTATGATTTTGAAATCTAACCATTTCAACACAATAATATATAGCAAATAGTGTTGTGAGCCAGTTTAATACAAAACAAACCAAGTTTGAGTTACTTTATGCGCAAAAGTGTTAAAAAACACTAAAAAACTCATAAAAATCGCAACTTAACACGTAATATCTTGTATACGACTATGATTTTCAATTCAAAACCACTTCAACATAATAATATATACTAAATAGTGTTGTGTGCCAAGTTTCGTGCAAAACAAACCAAGTTTGAGCTATTTTATGCCCAAAAGTGCCAAAAACGTTTAAAAACCCGCATAAAATCGCAACTTAACCACGTTTTCTAGCATATGACTATGAATCTCAATTCTAACCACTTCAAACACAATATTATATCCAAAATAGTATTGTGTGCCATGTTTCGTGCAAAACAAACCAAGTTTGAGCTACTTTATGCGCAAAAGTGCCAAAAACGCTTAAAAAACGCATAAAATCGCAACTTAACACGTAATTTCTAGCATATTACTATGATTTTATAATCTAACCACTTCAACACAATAATATATACCAAATAGTGTTGTGTGCCAAGTTTCGTGCGAAACAAATAAAGTTTGAGTTACTTCATGCGCAAAAGTGTCAAAAACGCTTAAAAACTCATAAAATCGCAACTTAACACGTAATTTCTTGCATACGACTATGATTTTCAATTCTAACCACTTCAACACAATAATATATACCAAATAGTGTTGTATGCCAAGGTTCGTGCATAACAAACCAAGTATGAGCCACTTTATGTGCAAATGTGCCAAAAACGCTTAAAAATGCATAAAATCGCAACTTAACCACGTAATTTCTAGCATATGATTATGATTTTCAATTCTAACAACTTCAACAAAATAATATATACCAAATAGTGTTGTGTGCCAAGTTTCGTGCAAAACAAACCAAGTTTAAGCTACTTTATGCGCAAAAGGGCCAAAAACGTTTAAAAACGCATAAAATCGCAACTTAACACGTAATTTCTAGCATATGACTATGATTTTAAATTATAACCACTTCAACACAATAATATATACCAAATATTATTGTGTGCCAAGTTTCGTGCAAAACAAACCAAGTATGAGTTAATTTATGCGCAAAAGTGTCAAAAACGCTTAAAAACTCTTAAAATCGCAACTTAACACGTAATTTCTTGCATATGACTATGATTATGATTTTCAATTCTAACCACTTCAACACAATAATATATACCAAATAGTGTTGTCTGCCAAGTTTCGTGCAAAACAAACCAAGTTTGAGCTACTTTATGCGCAAAAAGTGCCAAAAAAGCTTAAAACTCATAAAATCGTAACTTAACACGTAATTTCTGACATATGACTTTGATTTTCAATTCTAACCACTTAAAAACAATAATATATACCAAATAGTGTTGTGTGCCAAGTTTCGAGCAAAATAAACCATGGTTGATCTACTTTATGCGCAAAAGTGCAAAAAACGCTTAAAAACGCATAAAATCGCAACTTAACATGTAATTTCTAGCATATGACTATGAATCTCAATTCTAACCACTTCAACACAATATATATCCCAAATAGTATTGTGTGCCAAGTTTCGTGCAAAACAAACCCAAGTTTGAGCTACGTTATGCGCAAAAAGTGCCAAAACGCTTAAAAAACGAATAAAATCGCAACTTAACACGTAATTTCTAGCATATGACTATGATTTTAAAATCTAACCACTTCAACACATTAATATATACCAAATAGTTGTTGTGTGCCAACTTTCATGCAAAACAAACAAATTTTGAGTTACTTTATGCGCAAAAGTGTCAAAAACACTTAAAAACTCATAAAATCGCAACTTAACACGTAATTTCTTGCATATGACTATGATTTTCAATTTCTAACCACTTCATCACAATAATATATACCAAATAGTATTGTGTGCCAAGTTTCGTGCAAAACAAACCAAGTTGAGCTACTTTATGCGCAAATGTGCCAAAAACGTTTAAAAACGCATAAAATCGCAACTTAACACGTAATTGCTAGCATATCACTATGATTTTCATTTCTAACCACTTCACACAATAATATATACCAAATATTGTTGTGTGCCAAGTTTCATGCAAAATAAACCAAGTTTGAGCTACTTTATGTACAAAAGTGCCAAAAACACTTAAAAAACGCATGAGTTTTTAAGCTTTTTTTGGCACTTTTGCGCATAAAGTAGCTCAAACTTGGTTTGTTTTGCACGAAACTTGGCACACAACACTATTTGGTATATATTATTGTGTTGAAGTGGTTAGAGTTTAAAATCATAGTCATATGCAAGAAATTACGTGTTAAGTTGCGATTTTATGAGTTTTTTAGTGTTTTGACACTTTTGCGCATAAAGTAACTCACACTTTGTTTGATTTGCATGAAACTTGCACACAACACTATTTGCTATATATTATTGTGTTGAAGTGGTTATATTTTAAAATCATAGTCATATGCTAGAAATTACGTGTTAAGTTGCGATTTTATGCGTTTTTTAAGCGTTTTTGGCACTTTTGCACATAAAGTAGCTCAAACTCTGTTTGTTTTGCACAAAACTTGGCACACAATACTATTTGGGATATAATATTGTGTTGAAGTGGTTTGAATTGAGAATCATAGTCATATGCTAGAAATTACGTGTTAAGTTGCGATTTTATGAGTTTTTAAGCTTTTTTGGCACTTTTGCGCATAAAGTAGCTCAAACTTGGTTTTGTTTTGCACGAAACATGGCACACAACACTATTTGGTATATATTATTGTGTTGAAGTGGTTAGAATTGAAAATCATAATCATATGCTAGAAATTACCTGTTAAGTTGCGATTTTATGCGTTTTTGGCACATTTGCACATAAAGTGGCTCATACTTGGTTTGTTTTGCACGAACCTTCGCATACAACAATATTTGGTATATATTATTGTTTTGAAGTGGTTAGAATTTAAAATATATTCATATGCTAGAAATTACGTGCTAAGCATTTTGATTTTATGCGTTTTTAAGCATTTTTGGCACTTTTGCGCACAAAATAGCTCAAACTTGGTTTTGTTTTGCACGAAACATGGAACACAACACTATTTGGTATATATTATTGTGTTGAGGTGGTTAGAATTGAAAATCATAGTCATCTGCATGGAATTACATGTTAAGTTGCGATTTTATGAATTTTTAAGCGTTTTTTGACACTTTTGCGCATGAAGTAGCTCAAACTTGGTTTGGTTTTGCACGAAACATGGCACACAACACTATTTGGTATATATAATTGTGTTGGAGAGGTTAGAATTGAAAATCATAGTCATATGCAAGAAATTACGTGTTATGTTGCGATTTTATGAGTTTTTAAGTGTTTTTGACACTTTTGCGCATAAAGTAACTCAAACTTGGTTTGTTTTGCATGAAACTTGGCACACAACACAATTTGATATATATTATTGTGTTGAAGTGGTTAGATTTGAAAATCATAGTCATATGCTAGAAATTACGTGGTTAAGTTGCGATTTTATGCGTTTTTAAGCGTTTTTGGTACTTTTGCGCATAAAGTAGCTCAAACTTGGTTTGTTTTGCACGTAACTTGGCACACAATATTATTTGGGAAATAATATTGTGTTGAAGTGGTTAGAATTGAGAATCATAGTCATATGCTAGAAATTACGTGTTAAGTTGCGATTTTATGCGTTTTTAAGCGTTTTTTTGCACTTTTGCGCATAAAGTAGAACAAACTTGGTTTATTTTGCACGAAACTTGGCACACAATACTATTTGGTATATATTATTTTTTTGAAGTGGTTAGAATTGAAAATCAAAGTTATATGCTAGAATTACGTGTTAAGTTGCGATTTTATGAGTTTTTAAGCTTTTATGGCACTTTTGCGCTAAAGTAGCTCAAACTTGGTTTGTTTTGCACGAAACTTGTCACACAACACTATTTGGTATATATTATTGTGTTGTAATGGTAAGAATTTAAAATCATAGTCATATGCTAGAAATTACGTGTTAAGTTTTGATTTTATGCGTTTTAAAGCGTTTTTGACACTTTTGCGCATAAAGTAGCTCAAACATGGTTTGTTTTGTACGAAACATGGCACACAACAATATTTAGTATATATTATTGTGTTGAACTTGTTATATTTTAAAATCATGGTCATATGCTAGAACTTACGTGTTAAGTTTTGATTTTATGCGTTTTAAAGCGTTTTTGGCACTTTTGCGCATAATGTAGCTCAAACCTTGGTTTGTTTTGCATGAAACTTCGCACACAACACTATTTAGTATAAAATATTGTATTGAAGTGGTTAAAATTAAAAATCATAGTCAAATGGTAGAAATTACGTGTTTAATTTGCGATTTTATGCGTTTTTAAGCGTTTTTTGGCACTTTTGCGCATAAAGTAGCTCAAACTTGGTTTGTTTTGCAAGAAACTTGGCACACAACACTATTTTATATATATCATTGTGTTGAAGTGGTTAGAATTAAAAATCATAGTCATATGCTAAAAATTATATGTTAAGTTTGCGATTTTATGCGTTTTTAAGCGTTTTTGGCACTTTTGCGCATAAAGTAGCTCAAAGTTGGTTTTGTTTTGCACGAAACTTGGCACATAACAATTTTTGGTATATATTATTGTGTTGTAGTGGTTAGAATTGAAAATCATAGTCATATGCTAGAAATTACGTATTAAGTTGCGATTTTATGCGTTTTTAAACGTTTTTGTCACTTTTGCGGATAAAGTAGCTCAAACTTGGTTTGTTTTGCACAAAACTTGGCACACAACACTATTTGGTATATATTATTGTGTTGAAGTGGTTAGAATTTAAAATCATAGTCATATGCAAGAAATTACGTGTTAAGTTGCGATTTTATGAGTTTTTTTAGTGTTTTGACACTTTTGCGCATAAAGTAACTCACACTTGGTTTGTTTTGCATGAAACTTGCACACAACATTATTTGCTATATATTTTTGTGTTGAAGTGGTTATATTTGAAAATCATAGGTCATATGCTAGAAATTACGTGTTTTAAGTTGCGATTTTATGCGTAATTAAGCGTTTTTGGCACTTTTGCGCATAAAGTAGCTCAAACTCTGTTTGTTTTGCACAAAACATGGCACACAATAATATTTGGGATATAATATTGTGTTGAAGTGGTTTGAATTGAGAATCATAGTCATATGCTAGAAATTACGTGTTAAATGCACTTTTGCGCATAAAGTAGCTCAAACTTGGTTTATTATGCACGAAACTTGGCACACAACACTATTTGGCATATATTATTGTGTTGAAAGTGGTTAGAATTGAAAATCATAGTCATATGCTAAACATTACCTGGTTAAGTTGCGATTTTATGAGTTTTAAGCGTTTTTGGCACTTTTGCGCATAAAAGTAGGTCAAACTTGGTTTGCTTTGCACGAAACGTGGCACACAACACTATTTGGTATATATTATAGTGTTGTAGTGGTTAGATTTTAAAATCATAGTCATATACTATAAATTACGTGTTAAGTTTTGATTTTATGCGTTTTAAATCGTTTTTGGCACTTTTGAACATAAAGTAGCTCAAACATGGTTTGTTTTGCACGAAACTTGGCACACAACAGTATTTGGTATATATTATTTTGTTTAAGTTTTTAGATTTTAAAATCATGGTAATATGCTAGAAATTACGTGTTAAATTTTGATTTTATTCGTTTTTAAGCGTTTTTTGGCACTTTTGCGCATATAAAGTAGCTCAAACTTGGTTTGTTTTGCATGAAACTTCACACACAACACTATTTTGTATTAAAATATTGTATTGAAGTGGTTAAAATTAAAAATCATAGTCATATGCTAGAAATTACGTGTTAAGATGCGATTTTATGCGTTTTTAAGCGTTTTTGGCACTTTTGCACATAATGTGTCTCAAACTTGGTTTGTTTTGCACGTCACTTGGCATACAACACTATTTGGTATATATTTTTGTTTTTAAGTGGTTAAAATTTAAAATCATAGGCATATGCTAGAAATTACGTGTTAAGTTTTGGTTTTATGCGTTTTTAAGCGTTTTTGGCACTTTTTTCGCATAAAGTAGCTCAAACTTGGTTTTTTTTGCATGAAACTTGGCACACAACACTATTTTATATATATCATTGTGTTGAAGTGTTTAGAATTGAAAATCATAGTCATATGCTAAAATTTATATGTTAAGTTGCGATTTTTATGCGTTTTTAAGCGTTTTTGGCACTTTTACGCATAAAGTAGCTCAAACTTGGTTTGTTTTGCACGAAACTTGGCACACAACACTATTTGGTTTATATTATTGTGTTCAAGTGGTTAGAATTAAAAATCATAGTCATATGCTAGAAATTACGTGTTAAGTTGCGATTTTATGCGTTTTTAAAGACTTTTGGGCATAAAGTAGCTCAAACTTGGTTTGTTTTGCACAAAGCTTGGCACACAACACTATTTGGTATATATTATTGGGTTGAAGTGGTTAGAATTGAAAATGATAGTCATATGCTAGAACTTACCTGTTAAGTTGCGATTTTATTCGTTTTTAACGTTTTTGGCACATTTGCGCATAAAGTAGCTCAAACATGGTTTATTTTGCACGAAACTTGGCACACGACACTATTTGGTGTATATTATTGTGTTGATGGTTAGAATTGAAAATCATAGTCATTTGCTAGAAATTACATGTTAAGTTGCGATTTTATGAGTTTTT
This sequence comes from Amaranthus tricolor, assembly GCF_026212465.1. Classification (NCBI taxonomy): domain Eukaryota; kingdom Viridiplantae; phylum Streptophyta; class Magnoliopsida; order Caryophyllales; family Amaranthaceae; genus Amaranthus; species Amaranthus tricolor. Next base: position 16,096,908 of record NC_080062.1, on the reverse strand, counting down.
AAGCGTTTTTGGCACTTTTGCGCATAAAGTAGCTCAAACTTGGATTGTTTTGCCACGAAACTTGGCACACAACACTATTTGGTATATATTATTGTGTTGTAGTGGTTAGATTTTAAAATCATAGTCATATGCAAGAAATTACGTGTTAAATTGCGATTTTATGCGTTTTTAATCGTTTTTTTGGCACTTTTGCAAATAAAGTGGCTCAAACTTGGTTTGTTTTGCACGTAACTTGGCATACAACACTAATTGGTATTTGTTATTGTTTTGAAGTGGTAGAATTTAAAATCATAGTCATATGCTGGAAATTATGTGTTAAGTTTTGATTTTATGCGTTTTAAAGCGTTTTTGGCACTTTTGCGCATAAAGTAGCTAAAACTTGGTTTGTTTTGCACGAAACTTGGCACACAATACTATTTGGTATATATTATTGTGTTAAAGTGCTTAGAATTCAAAATCATAGTCATATGCTAAAAATTATATGTTAAGTAAAGATTTTATGCGTATTTAAGCGTTTTTGGCACCTTTTGCGCATAAAGTAGCTCAAGCTTGGTTTGTTTTGCACGAAACTTGGCACACAACACTATTTGGGAAATAATATTGTGTTTAGAATTGAAAATAATTGTCATATGCTAGAAATTACGTGTTAAGTTGCGATTTTATGCGTTTTTTGGCACTTTTGCGCATAAAGTAGTTTAAATTGGTTTGTTTTGCACGAAACTTGGCACACAATACTATTTGGGATATAATATTGTGTTGAAGTGGTTAGAATTGAGAATCATAGTCATATGTTAGAAATTACGTGTTAAGTTGCGATTTTATGCGTTTTTGAGCGTTTTTTTGCACTTTTGCGCATAAACTAGCTCAAACGTGGTTTATTTTGCACGAAACTTGGCACACAACACTATTTGGTATATATTATTGTGTTGAAGTGATTAGAATTGAAAACCATAGTCATATGCTAGAAATTACGTGTTAAGTTGCGATTTTATGCGTTTTTAAATGTTTTTGTCACTTTTTGCGCATAAAGTAGCTAAAACATGGTTTGTATTACACGAAACTTGCCACACAACACTATTTGGTATATATTATTGTGTTGAAATGGTTAGAATTTAAAAGCATAGTCATATGCTAGAAATTACGTATTAACTTGCGATTTTATGCGTTTTTAAGCGTTTTTGTCACTTTTTGCGCATAAAGTAGCTCAAACTTGGTTTATTTTGCACTAAACTTGGCAAACAACACTATTTGGGATATAATATTGTGTTCAAGTGGTTAGAATTGAGAATCATAGTCATATATTACGTGTTAAGTTGCGATTTTATGAGTTTTTAAGCGTTTTTGACACTTTTGCACATTAAGTTACTCAAACTTGGTTTGTTTTGCACGAAACATGGCACGCAACACTATTTGGTATATATTATTTTGTTGAAGTGGTTAGAATCGAAAATCATAGTCATATGCTAGAAATTACGTGTTAAGTTGCGATTTTATGCGTTTTTAAGCGTTTTTTGGCACTTTTGCTCATAAAGTAGCTCAAACTTGGTTTATTTTGCACTAAACTTGGCAAACAAAACTATTTGGGATATAATATTGTGTTCAAGTGGTTAGAATTGAGAATCATAGTCATATACTAGAAGTTCCGTGTTAAGTTGCGATTTTATGAGTTTTTAAGCGTTTTTGACACTTTTGCACATTAAGTTACTCAAACTTGGTTTGTTTTGCACGAAACATGGGACGCAACACTATTTGGTATATATTATTGTGTTGAAGTGGTTAGAATTGAAAATCATAGTCATATTCTAGAAATTACATGTTAAGTTGCGATTTTATGAGTTTTTAAGCGTTTTTGGCACTTTTGGCATAAAGTAGCTCAAACTTGGTTTGCTTTGCACGAAACTTGGCATACAACACTATTTGGTATATATTATAGTGTTGTAGTGGTTAGATTTTAAAATCATAGTCATATGCAAGAAATGTACGTGTTAAGTTGCGATTTTATGAGTTTTTTTAAGTGTTTTTGACACTTTTGCGCATAAAGTAACTCACACTTGGTTTGTTTTGCATGAAACTTGGCACACAACACTATTTGCTATATATTATTGTGTTGAAGTGGTTATATTTGAAAATCATAGTCATATGCTAGAAATTACGTGTTAAGTTGCGATTTAATGCGTTTGTAGGCGTTTTTGGCATTTTTGGCATTTTTGCACATAAAGTAGCTTTAAACTCTGTTTGTTTTGCACAAAACTTGACACACAATACTATTTGGGAAATAATATTGTGTTGAAGTGGTTTGAATTGAGAATCATAGTCATATGCTAGAAATTACGTGTTAAGTTGCGATTTTATGCGTTTTTAAACGTTTTTGTCACTTTTGCGCATAAAGTAGCTCAAACATGGTTTATTTTGCACCAAACTTGGCACACAACACTATTTGGTATATATTATTGTATTGAAGTGGTTAGAATTGAAAATTATAGTCATATGCAAGAAATTACGTGTTAAGTAGCGATTTTATGAGTTTTTTTAGTGTTTTTGACACTTTTGCGCATAAAGTAACTCACACTTGGTTTGTTTTGCATGAAACTTGGCACACAACACTATTTTGCTATATATTATTGTGTTGAAGTGGTTATATTTGAAAATCATAGTCATATGCTAGAAATTACGTGTTAAGTTGCGATATTTTACGTTTTTAAGCGTTTTTGGCACTTTTGCGCATAAAGTAGCTCAAACTCTGTTTGTTTTGCACAAAACTTGGCACACAATACTATTTGGGATATAATATTGTGTTGAAGTGGTCTGACTTGAGAATCATAGTCATATGCTAGAAATTACATGTTAAGTTGCGATTTTATGCGTTTTTAAGCGTTTTTTGCACTTTTGCGCATAAAGTAGCTCAAACTAGGTTTATTTTGCACGAAACTTGGCACACAACACTATTTGGTATATATTATTGTGTTGAAGTGGTTAGAATTGAAAATCATAGTCATATGCTAGAAATTACGTGTTAAGTTGCGATTTATAAGTTTTTAAGCGTTTTTGGCAATTTTGCGCATAAAGTAGCTCAAACTTGGTTTATTTTGTAGTAAACTTGGCAAACAACACTATTTGGGATATAATATTGTGTTCAAGTGGTTAGAATTGAGAATCATAGTCATATGCTAGAAGTTCCGTGTTAAGTTGCGATTTTATGAGTTTTTAAGCGTTTTTGACACTTTTGCACATTAAGTTACTCAAACTGGTTTGTTTTGCACGAAACATGGCACGCAACACTATTTGGTATATATTATTGTGTTGAAGTGGTTAGAATTGAAAATCATAGTCATATGCTAGAAATTACGTGTTAAGTTGCGATTTTATGAGTTTTTAAGCTTTTTTGGCACTTTTGCGCATAAAGTAGCTCAAACTTGGTTTGTACTGCACCAAACTTGGCACACAACATTATTTGCTATATATTATTGTGTTGAAGTGCTTAGATTTGAAAATCATAGTCATAATCTAGAAATTACGTGTTAAGTTTCGATTTAATGCTTTTTTAAGCGTTTTTGGCACTTTGCGCATAAAGTAGCTCAAACTTGGTTTGTATTGCACGAAACACGGCACAAAACATTATTTGGTATATATTATTGTGTTGAAGGGGTTAGACATGAAAATCATAGTCATATGCAAGATATTACGTGTTAAGTTGCGATTTTATGAGTTTTTTAGTGTTTTTGACACTTTTGCGCATAAAGTAACTCACACTTGGTTTGTTTTGCATGAAACTTGGCACACAACACTATTTGCTATATATTATTGTGTTGAAGTGCTTATATTTGAAAATCATAGTCATATGCTAGAAATTACGTGTTAAGTTGCGATTTTATGCGTTTTTAGGCGTTTTGGCACTTTTGGCGCATAAAGTAGTTCAAACTCTGTTTGTTTGTGCACAAAACTTGACACACAATACTATTTGGGAAATAATATTGTGTTGAAGTGGTTTGAATTGAGAATCATAGTCATATGCTAGAAATTACATGTTAAGTTGCGATTTTATGCGTTTTTAAGCGTTTTTTGCACTTTTGCGCATAAAGTAGCTCAAACTTGGTTTATTTTGCACGAAACTTGGCACACAACACTATTTGGTATATATTATTGTGTTGAAGTGGTTAGAATTGAAAATCATAGTCATATGCTAAAAAATAAGTGTTAAGTTGCGATTTTATAAGTTTTTAAGCGTTTTTGGCACTTTTGCGCATAAAATAGCTCAAACTTGGTTTGTTTTGCACGAAACTTGGCACACAACACTATTTGGTGTATAGGTTAGATTTTAAAATCATAGTCATATGCTAGAAATTACGTGTTAAGTTTTGATTTTATGCGTTTTAAAATGTTTTTTGGCACTTTTGCGCATAAAGTAGCTCAAACATGGTTTGTTTTGCACGAAACTTGGCACACAACAGTATTTGGTATATATTATTTTGTTGAAGTTGTTAGATTTTAAAATCATGGTCACATGCTAGAAATTACGTGTTAAATTTTGATTTTATGCGTTTATAAGCGTTTATTGCACTTTTGCGCATAAAGTAGCTCAAACTTGGTTTGTTTTGCATGAAACTTCGCACACAACACTATTTAGTATAAAATATTGTATTGAAGTGGTTAAAATTAAAAATCATAGTCATATGCTAGAAATTACGTGTTAAGTTTTGGTTTTATGCGTTTTTAAGCGTTTTTGGCACTGTTGCGCATAAAATAGCTCAAACTTGGTTTCTTTTGCATGAAACTTGGCACACAACACTATCTTATATATATCATTGTGTTGAAGTGGTTAGAATTGAAAATCATAGTCATATGCTAAAAATTATATGTTAAGTTGCGATTTTATGCGTTTTTTAAGCGTTTTTGGCACTTTTGCGCATAAAGTGGCTAAAACTTGGTTTGTATTGTACGAAACTTGGCACACAACACTATTTTTTTTATATATCATTGTGTTGAAGTTGTTAGAATTGAAAATCATAGTCATATGCTATAAATTACTTGTTATGTTGCGATTTTATGCATTTTTAAGCGTTTTTGGCACTTTTGCACATAATGTGTCTCAAACTTGGTTTGTTTTGCACGAAACTTGGCACACAACACAACTTGGTATATATTATTGTGTTGAAGTGGTTAGAATTGAAAATGAAAGTCATATGCTAGAACTTACATGTTATGTTGCGATTTTATGCGCTTTTAAGCGTTTTTGGCACTTTTGCGCATAAAGTTGCTCAAACTTGGTTTTTTTTCCTCGAAACTTGGCACACAACACTATTTGGTTTATATTATTGTGTTGAAGTGGTTAGAATTAAAAATCATAGTTATATGCTAGAAATTACGTGTTAAGTTGCGATTTTATGCGTTTTTAAACGTTTTAGGCACTTTTTGCGCATAAAGTAGCTCAAACTTGGTTTGTTTTTTCACGAAACTTAGCACACAAAACTATTTGGTATATGTTATTGCGTTGAAGTGGTTAGAATTGAAAATCATAGTCATATGCTAGAAATTACGTGTTAAGTTGCGATTTTAAGAGTTTTTTAAGCGTTTTTGGCACAAAGTAGCTCAAACATGGTTTGTATTGCACGAAACTTGGCACACAACACTATTTGGTATATATGATTGTGTTGAAGTGGCTAGATTTGAAAATAATAGTCATATGCTATAAATTACGATTTAAGTTGCGATTTCATGCGTTTTTTAAGCGTTTTTGGCACTTTTGCACATAAAGTGGCACAAACTTGGATTGTTTTGCACGAAACTTTGCATACAATACTATTTGGTATATATTATTGTTTTGAAGTGGTTAGAATTTAAAATCATAGTCATATGCTAGAAATTACGTGTTAAGTTTTGACTTTATGCGTTTTTAATCGTTTTTGGCACTTTTGGGCATAAAGTAGCTCAAACTTGGTTTGTTTTTGCACAAAGCTTGGCATACAACACTATTTGGTTTATATTAATTGGTTGAAGTGGTTAGAATTGAAAATCATAGTCATATGCTAGAACTTACCGGTTAAGTTGCGATTTTATTCGTTTTTTAAGCGTTTTTGGAACTTTTGTGCATAAAGTAGCTCAAACTTGGTTTGTTTTGCACGAAACTTGGCACACAACACTATTTGGTATATATTATTGTGTTGAAGTGATTAGAACTGAAAATCATAGTCATATGCTAGAAATTACATGTTAAGTTGCATTTTATGAGTTTTAAGCGTTTTTGGCACTTTTGCGCATAAAGTAGCTCAAACTTGGTTTGTTTTGCACGAAACTTGGCACACAACACTGTTTGGTATATATTATTGTGTTGTTGTGGTTAGTTTTTAAAATCATAGTCATATGCCAGAAATTACGTGTTAAGTTGCGATTTTATGCGTTTTTAAGCGTTTTTTGGCACTTTTGCAAATAAAGTGCATCAAACTTGGCTTGTTTTGCTCGTAACTTGGCATACAAAACTAAGTGGTATTTATTATTTTTTTGAACTGGTTAGAATTTAAAATCATAGTCATATGCTGGAAATTACGTGTTAAGTTTTGATTTTATGCGTTTAAAAGCATTTTTGGCACTTTTGCGCATAAAGTAGCTCAATCTTGGTTTGTTTTGCACGAAACTTGCCACACAACACTATTTGGTATATGTTATTGTGTTGAAGTGGTTAGAATTCAAAATCATAGTCATATGCTAAAAATTATATGTTAGGATTTTATGCGTATTTAAGCGTTTTTGGCACTTTTGCGCATAAAGTAGCTCAAACTTGGTTTGTTTTGCACGAAACTTGGCACACAACACTATTTGGGAAATAATATTGTGTTTAGAATTGAAAATAATTGTCATATGCTAGAAATTACGTGTTAAGTTGCGATTTTATGCGTTTTTAAGCGTTTTTGGCACTTTTGCGCATAAAGTAGCTTAAACTTGGTTTGTTTTGCACGAAACTTGGTACACAATACTATTTGGGATATAATATTGTGTTGAAGTGGTTAGAATTGAGAATCATAGTCATATGCTAGAAATTACGTGTTAAGTTGCGATTTTATGCGTTTTTAAGCGTTTTTTGGCACTTTTGCGCATAAAGTAACTCAAACTTGGTTTATTTTGCACGAAACTTGGTACACAACACTATTTGCTATATATTATTGTGTTGAAGTTTTTAGAAATGAAAATCATAGTCATATGCTAGAAATTATGTGTTAAGTTGCGATTTTATGAGTTTTTAAGCTTTTTTGGCACTTTTGCGCATAAAGTAGCTCAAACTTGGTTTGTTTTGCACGAAACTTGGCACACAACACTATTTGGTATATATTATTGTGTTGAAGTGGTTAGAATTGAAAATCTTAGTCATATGCAAGAAATTACGTGTTAGGTTGCGATTTTATGAGTTTTAAGCGTTTTTGACACTTTTGCGCATAAAGTAACTCAAACTTCGTTTGTTTTGCACGAAACTTGCCACACAAAAATATTCGGTATATATTATTGTGTTGAATTGGTTAGAATTGAGAATCATAGTCATAGGCTAGAAATTACGTGTTAAGTTGCGATTTTATAAGTTTTTAAGCGTTTTTGGCACTTTTGCGCATAAAGTAGCTCTAACTTTTGGTTACTTTGCACGAAACGTAGCACACAAAACTATTTGGTATATGTTATTGTGTTGAAGTGGTTACAATTGAAAATGATAGTTATATATTACGTGTTAAGTTGCGATTTTATGCGTTTTCAAGTATTTTTGGCACTTATGCGCATAAAGTAGTTCAAACTTCGTTTGCTTTGCACGAAACTTGGCACACAATAATATTTGGTATATATTATGAGTTTTTAAGCGTTTTTGGCACTTTTGCGCATAAAGTAGCTCTTACTTGGTTTGCTTTGCACGAAACGTAGCACACAACACTATTTGGTATATATTATTGTTTTAAAGTGGTTAGAATTGAAAATCATAATCATATGCTAGAAATTACGTATTAAGTTGCGATTTTATGCGTTTTTAAGTGATTTTGGCACTTTTGCGCATAAAGTTGCACAAAGTTGGTTTGTTTTACACGAAACATGGCACACAGACCTGTTTGGTATATGATATTGTGTTGAAGTGTTTAGAATTGAAAATGATTGTCATATGCTAGAAATTATGTGTTAAGTTGCAATTTTATGCGTTTTTAAGCGTTTTTGGCACTTTTGCGCATAAATTAGCTAAAACAAGGTTTGTTTTGCACGAAACTTTCGCACAAAATACTATTTGGTATATAGTATTGTGTTGAAGTGGTTAAAATTGAAAATCATAGTCATATGCTAGAAATTACGTGTTAAGTTGCGATTTTATGTGCTTTTAAGCGTATTTGGCACTTTTACGCACAAATTAGCTCAAACTTGGGTTGTTTTGCATGAAACTTGGCACACAACACTATTTGGTATATATTGTTGTGTTGAAGTGGTTAGAATTTGAAATCATAGTCATACGCTAGAAATTACGTGTTAAGTTGCGATTATAAGCGTTTTTAACCGTTTTTTGGCACTTTTGCCCATAAAGTAGCTCAAACTTGATTTGTTTTGCACCAAACTTGGCACACAACACTATTTGGTATACATTATTGTGTTAAAGTGGTTTGAATTGAAAATCATAGTCATATGCTAGAAATTAAGTGTTAAGTTGCGATTTTATGAGTTTTTAAGTGGTTTTGGCACTTTTGCGCATAAAGTAGATCAAACTTGCTTTGTTTTCCACGAAACATGGCTCACAACTCTATTTGGTATATATTAGTGTGTAGAAGTGGTTAGAATTGAAAAATCGTACGCATATGCTATTGGCACTTTTATACGTTTTTAAGTGTTATTGGCACTTTTGTGCTTAAAGTAGCGCAAACTTGGTTTGTTTTTGTATGAAACTTGGCACACAAATCTATTTGGTATATAATATTATGTTGAAGTGTTTAGAATTCAAAATGATTATAATATGCTATAAATTATGTGTTAAGTTGCGATTTTATGCGTTTTTAAGCGTTTTTGGCACGTTTGCGCATAAATTAGCTCAAACTTTGTTTGTTTTGCACGAAACTTGGCACACAATACTAGTTGGTATATGTTATGGTGTTGAAGTGGTTCAAATTAAAAATCATAGTCTTATGCTAGAAATTACGTGTTATGTTGCGATTTTATGTGTTTTTAAGCGTTTTTGACACTTTTACGCATAAAGTAGCTCCAACTTGATTTGTTTTGCACGAAACTTGGCATAAAATACTATTTTGTATATATTATTGTGTTGAAGTGGTTAGAATTTAAAATCATAGTCATATGTTAGAAATTATGTGTTAAGTTGCGATTTCATGCGTTTTTAAGCGTTTTTTGCCACTTTTGCGCATAAAGTAGCTCAAACTTGGTTAGTTTTGCACGAAACTTGGGACACAAAAATATTTGGTATATATTATTGTGTTGAAGTGGTTGGAATTTAAAATTATAGTCATATGCTAGAAATTACGTCTTAAGTTGCGATTTTTAAAGGTTTTAAGTTTTTTTGGCACTTTTTGCGCATAAAGTAGATCAAACTTGCTTTGTTTTGCACGAAACATGGCTCACAACTCTATTTGGTATGTATTATTGTGTTGAAGTGGTTAGAATTGAAAATCATAGGCATATGCTAGAAATTACGTGTTAAGTTGCGATTTTATGCGTTTTTAAGTGTTATTAGCACTTTTGCGCATAAAGTAGCTCAAACTTGGTTTGTTTTGTACGAAACTTGGCACACAAATCTATTTGGTATATGATATTGTGTTGAAGTGTTTAGAATTTAAAATGATTATCATATGCTATAAATTATGTGTTAAGTTGCGAGTTTATGCATTTATAAGCGTTTTTTGCACTTTTGCGCATAAATTAGCTCAAACTTGGTTTGTTTTGCACGAAACTTGGCACACAATACTATTTGGTATATGTTATGGTGTTGAAGTGGTTCAAATTGAAAATCATAGTCTTTCGCTAGAAATTATGTTTTAAGTTGCGATTTTATGCGTTTTTAAGTGTTTTTTGGCACTTTTGCGCAGAAAGTAGCTCTAACTTGGTTTGCTTTGCACGAAACTTAGCACACAACACTATTTGGTAAATATAATTGTGTTGAAGTGGTTATAATTGAAAATAATATTCATATGCTAGAAATTACGTGTTAATTTGCGATTTTATGCGTTTTCAAGTGTTTTTGGCACTTTTGCGCATAAAGTAGCTCAAACTTGGTTTGTTTTTCACGAAACTTGGCACACAACAGTATTTGGTATATATTATTGTGTTGAAGTGGTTAGAATTAAAAATCATAGTCATATGCTAGAAATTACGTGTTAAGTTGCGATTTTATGCGTTTTTCAACGTTTTTGGCACTTTTGTGCATAAACTAGCTCAAACTTGGTTTGTTTTGCACGAAACTTCACACACAATAGTATTTGGTATATATTATTGTGTTGAAGTTGTTAAATTTTAAAATCATAGTCATATGCTAGAAATTACGTGTTAAGATGCGATTTTATGCGTTTTTAAGCATTTTTTGCACTTTTGCACATAAACTAGCTCGATCTTGTTTGTATTGCACGAAACTTGGCACACAACAATTTTTTGTTATATATTATTGTGTTAAAATGGTTAAAATTTAAAATCATAATCATATGCTAGAAATTACGTGTTATGTTTTGATTTTATGCGTTTTTAAACGTTTTTGGCACTTTTGTGCATAAAGTAGCTCAAACTTGGTTTGTTTTGAACGAAACTTGGCACACAACACTATTTGGTATATATTATTATGTTGAAGTGGTTAGAATTGAAAATCATAGTCATAGGCTAAAAATTACGTGTTAAGTTGCGATGTTATACGTTTTTAAGCGTTTTTGGCACTTTTGCACATATAGTAGCTAAAACTTTGTTTGTTTTGCACGAAACTTTACACACAACACTATTTAGTATATATTATTGTGTTGAAGTGGTTAGAATTGAAAATCATAGTCATATGCTAGAAATTACGTGTTAAGTTGTGATTTTATGCTTTTTTAAAACGTTTTTGGCACTTTTGCGCATAAAGTACCTCAAACTTGATTTGTTTTGCACGAAATTTGGCTCACAACACTATTTGGTATATATTATTGTGTTGAAGTGGTTTGAATTGAAAATCAAAGTCATATTTTAGAAATTACGTGTTAAGTTGCGATTTTATGCGTTTTTAAGCGTTTTTGGCAGTTTTGCGCATAAAGTTTACTCAAACTTGGTTAGTTTTGCACGAAACATGGCACACAACAATATTTGGTATATATCATTGTGTTGAAGTGGTTAGAATTAAAAATCATAGTCATATGCTAGAAATTACGTGTTAAGTTGCGATTTTATGAGTTTTTAAACGTTTTTTCAACTTTTGCGCATAAAGTAGCTCTAACGTAGTTTGCTTTGCACGAAACTTAGCACACAACACTATTTGGTATATATTAATGTGTTTAAGTGGTTATAATTGAAAATCATAGTCATATGCTAGAAATTACGTGTTAAGTTGCGATTTTATGCGTTTTTTTTAACGTTTTTGGCACTTTTGCGCATAAAGTAGCTCAAACTTGATTTGTTTAGCACGAAACTTGGCACACTAGACTGTTTAGTATATATTATTGTGTTGAAGTGGTTTGACATGAAAATCATAATCATATGCTAGAAATTACGTGTTAAGTTGCGATTTTATGCGTTTTTAAAGCGTTTTTTGGCACTTTTGCGCATAAAGTAGCTCAAACATGGTTAGTTTTGCACGAAACTTGGCATACAATATTTGGTATATATTTTTGTGTTGAAGTGGTTAGAATCAAAAATCATAGTGAAATGCTAGAAATTACGTGTTAAGTTGTGATTTTATGAGTTTTTTAGCGTTTTTGGCACTTTTGCGCATAAAGTAGCTCTAACTTGGTTTGCTTTTCACGAAACTTAGTACACAACACTATTTGGTATATATTATTGTGTTGAAGTAGTTATAATTGAAAATCATATTCATATGCTTGAAATTACGTGTTAAGTTGTGATTTTATGCGTTTTCAAGTGTTTTTGGCACTTTTGCGCATAAAGTAGCTCAAACATGGTTAGTTTTGCACGAAACTTGGCACACAATATTTGGTATATATTATTGTGTTGAAGTGGTTAGAATCAAAAATCATAGTCAAATGCTAGAAATTACGTGTTAAGTTGTGATTTTACGAGTTTTTTAGCGTTTCTCGAACTTTTGCGCATAAAGTAGCTCTAACTTGGTTTGCTTTGCACGAAACTTAGCACACAACACTATTTGGTATATATTATTGTGTTGAAGTGGTTATAATTGAAAATCATATTCATATGCTAGAAATTACGTGTTAAGTTGCGATTTTATGCGTTTTCAAGTGTTTTTAGCACTTTTGCGCATAAAGTAGCTCAAACTTGGTTTGTTTTGCACGAAACTTGGCATACAATACTATTTGGGAAATAATATTGTGTTGAAGTGGATAGAATTGAGAATCACAGTCATATGCTAGAAATTATGTGTTAAGTTGCGATTTTATTCGTTTTTAAGTGTTTTTGGCACTTTTGCGCATAAAGTAGCTCAAACATGGTTAGTTTTGCACGAAACTTGGCACACAATATTTGGTATATATTATTGTGTTGAAGTGGTTAGAATCAAAAATCATAGTCAAATGCTAGAAATTACGTGTTAAGTTGTGATTTTACGAGTTTTTTAGCGTTTCTCGAACTTTTGCGCATAAAGTAGCTCTAACTTGGTTTGCTTTGCACGAAACTTAGCACACAACACTATTTGGTATATATTATTGTGTTGAAGTGGTTATAATTGAAAATCATATTCATATGCTAGAAATTACGTGTTAAGTTGCGATTTTATGCGTTTTCAAGTGTTTTTAGCACTTTTGCGCATAAAGTAGCTCAAACTTGGTTTGTTTTGCACGAAACTTGGCATACAATACTATTTGGGAAATAATATTGTGTTGAAGTGGATAGAATTGAGAATCACAGTCATATGCTAGAAATTATGTGTTAAGTTGCGATTTTATTCGTTTTTAAGCGTTTTTGGCACTTTTGCGCATAAAGTAGTTCAAACTTGGTTAGTTTTGCACGAAACTTGGGACACAAAAATATTTGGTATATATTATTGTGTTGAAGTGGTTAGAATTGAAAATCGTAGTCATATGTTAGAAATTACGTGTTAAGTTGCGATTTTATGCATTTTTTTAACGTTTTTGGCACTTTTGCGCATAAACTAGCTCAAACTTGATTTGTTTTGCACGAAACTTGGCACACAAGACTGTTTGGTATATATTATTGTGTTGAAGTGGTTTGAATTGAAAATCATAATCATATGCTAGAAATTACGAGTTAAGATGCGATTTTATGCGTCTTTATGCCTTTTTTGGCACTTTTGCGCATAAAGTAGCTCAAACATGGTTAGTTTTGCACGAAACTTGGCATACAATATTTGGTATATATTATTGTGTTGAAGTGGTTAGAATCAAAAATCACAGTCAAATGCTAGAAATTACGTGTTAAGTTGTGATTTTATGAGTTTATTAGCGTTTTTGGCACTTTTGCGCATAAAGTAGCTCTAACTTGGTTTGCTTTGCACGAAACTTAGCACACAACACTATTTGGTATATATTATTGTGCTGAAGTGGTTATAATTGAAAATCAAATTCATATGCTAGAAATTACGTGTTAAGTTGCGATTTTATGCGTTTTCAAGTGTTTTTGGCACTTTTGCTCATAAAGTAGCTCAAACTTGGTTTGTTTTGCACGAAACTTGGCACACAATACTATTTGGGAAATAATATTGTATTGAAGTGGTTAGAATTGAGAATCATAGTCATATGCTAGAAATTATGTATTAAGTTGCGATTTTATGCGTTTTTAAGCGTTTTTGGCACTTTTGCGCATAAAGTAGCTCAAACTTGGTTAGTTTTGCACGAAACATGGGACACAAAAATATTTTGTATATATTATTGTGTTGAAGTGGTTAGAATTGAAAATCATAGTCATATGCTAAAAATTACGTGTTAAGTTGCGATTTTATGCGTTTTTTTTAACGTTTTTGGCACTTTTGCGCATAAAGTAGCTCAAACTTGATTTGTTTTGCACGAAACTTGGCACACAAGACTGTTTCGTATATATTATTGTGTTGAAGTGGTTTCAATTGAAAATCATAATCATATGCTAGAAATTACGTGTTAAGTTGCGATTTTATGCGTTTTTAAGCGTTTTTTGGCACTTTTGCGCATAAAGTAGCTCAAACATGGTTAGTTTTGCTCGAAACTTGGCATACAATATTTGGTATATATTATTGTGTTGAAATGGTTAGAATCAAAAATCATAGTGAAATGCTAGAAATTACGTGTTAAGTTGTGATTTTATGAGTTTTTTAGCGTTTTTGTCACTTTTGCGCATAAAGTAGCTCTAACTTGGTTTGCTTTGCACGAAACTTAGCACACAATACTATTTGGTATATATTATTGTGTTGAAGTGGTTATAATTGAAAATCATATTCATATGCTAGAAATTACGTGTTAAGTTGCGATTTTATGCGTTTTCAAGTGTTTTTGGCACTTTTGCGCATAAAGTAGCTCAAACTTGGTTTGTTTTGCACGAAACTTGGCACACAATACTATTTGGGAAATAATATTGTGTTGAAGTGGTTAGAATTGAGAATCATAGTCATATGCTAGAAATTATGTGTTAAGTTGCGATTTTATGCGTTTTTAAGCGTTTTTGGCACTTTTGCGCATAAAGTAGCTCAAACTTGGTTAGTTTTGCACGAAACTTGGGACACAAAAATATTTGGTATATATTATTGTGTTGAAGTGGTTAGAATAAAAATTATTGTCAAATGCTAGAAATTACGTGTTAATTTCTGATTTTATGAGTTTTTTAGCGTTTTTGGCACTTTTGCGCATAAAGTAGCTCAAAATTGGTTTGCTTTGCACGAAACTTAGCACACAATACTATTTGGTATATATTATTGTGTTGAAGTGGTTATAATTGAAAATCATATTCATATGCTAGAAATTACGTATTAAGTTGCGATTTTATGCGTTTTCAAGTGTTTTTGGCACTTTTGCGCATAAAGTAGCTCAAACTTGGTTTGTTTTGCACGAAACTTGGCACACAATACTATTTGGGAAATAATATTGTGTTGAAGTGGTTAGAATTGAGAATCCTAGTCATACGCTAGAAATTATGTGTTAAGTTGCGATTTTATGCGTTTTTAAGCGTTTTTGGCACTTTTGCGCATAAAGTAGCTCAAACTTGGTTAGTTTTGCACGAAACTTGGGACACAAAAATATTTGGTATATATTATTGTGTTGAAGTGGTTAGAATTGAAAATCATAGTCATATGCTAGAGATTACGTGTTAAGTTGCGATTTTATGAGTTTTTAAGTTGTTTTGGCACTTTTGCGCATAAAGTAGATCAAACTTGCTTTGTTTTGCACGAAACATTGCTCACAGCTCTATTTGGTATGTATTTTTGTGTTGAAGTGGTTAGAATTGAAAATCATAGGCATATGCTAGAAATTACGTGTTAAGTTGCGATTTTATGCGTTTTTAAGTGTTATTAGCACTTTTGCGCATAAAGTAGCTCATACTTGGTTTGTTTTGTACGAAACTTGGCACACAAATCTATTTGGCATATGATATTGTGTTGAAGTGTTTAGAATTGAAAATGATTATCATATGCTATAAATTATGTGTTAAGTTGCGAGTTTATGCATTTAAAAGCTTTTTTGGCACTTTTGCGCATAAATTAGCTCAAACTTGGTTTGTTTTGCACGAAACTTAGCACACAACACTATTTGGTATATATTATTATGTTGAAGTGGTTATAATTGAAAATAATATTCATATCTTAGAAATTACGTGTTAATTTGCGATTTTATGCGTTTTCAAGTGTTTTTGGCACTTTTGCGCATAAAGTAGCTCAAACTTGGTTTGTTTTGCACGAAACTTGGCACACAATAGTATTTGGTTTATATTATTGTGTTGAAGTGGTTAGAATTAAAAATCATAGTCATATACTAGAAATTACGTGTTAAGTTGCGATTTTATGCGTTTTTAAACGTTTTTGGCACTTTTCTACATAAAGTTGCTCAAACTTGGTTTTTTTTGCACGAAACTTGACACACAATAGTATTTGGTATATATTATTGTGTTGAAGTGGTTTGAATTGAAAATCATAGTCATATTTTTGAACTTACGTGTTAAGTTGCGATTTTATGCATTTTTAAGCGTTTTTGGCAGTTTTGCGCATAAAGTTACTCAAACTTGGTTAGTTTTGCACGAAACTTGGCACACAACAATATTTGGTATATATTATTGTGTTGAAGTGGTTAGAATTAAAAATCATAGTCATATGCTAGAAATTACGTGTTAAGTTGCGATTTTATGAGTTTTTAAACGTTTTTTGAACCCTTGCGCATAAAGTAGCTCTAACGTGGTTTGCTTTGCACGAAACTTAGCACACAACACTATTTGGTATATATTAATGTGTTTAAGTGGTTATAATTGAAAATCATAGTCATATGCTAGAAATTACATGTTAAGTTGCGATTTTATGCGTTTTTTTAACGTTTTTGGCACTTTTGCGCATAAAGTAGCTCAAACTTGATTTGTTTTGCACGAAACTTGGCACACAAGACTGTTTGGTATATATTATTGTGTTGAAGTTGTTTGAATTGAAAATCATAATCACATGCTAGAAATTACGTGTTAAGTTGCGATTTTATGCGTTTTTAAGTGTTTTTTTGGCACTTTTGCGCATAAAGTAGCTCAAACATGGTTAGTTTTGCACGAAACTTGGCACACAAAAATATTTGGTATATATTATAGTGTTGAAGTGGTTAGAATCAAAAATCATAGTCAAATGCTAGAAATTACGTGTTAAGTTGTGATTTTATGAGTTTTTTAGCGTTTTTGGCACTTTTGCGCATAAAGTAGCTCTAACTTTGTTAGCTTTGCACGAAACTTAGCACACAACACTATTTGATATATATTATTGTGTTGAAGTGGTTATAATTGAAAATCATATTCATATGCTAGAAATTACGTGTTAAGTTGCGATTTTATGAGTTTTTAAACGTTTTTTGCACTTTTGTGCGTAAAGTAGCTCAAACTTGGTTTGTTTTGCACGTAACTTGGCACACAAAAATATTTGGTATATATTATTGTGTTGAAGTGGTTTGAATTGAAAATCATAGTCATATTTTATAAATTACGTGTTAAGTTGCAATTGTATGAGTTTTTAAGCGTTTTTGGTAGTTTTGTGCATAAAGTTAGTCAAACTTGGTTTGCTTTGCAAGAAACTTGGCACACAACAATATTTGGTATATATTATTGTGTTGAAGTGGTTAGAATTAAAAATCATAGTCATATGCTAGAAATTACGTGTTAAGTTGCGATTTTATGAGTTTTTAAGCGTTTTTAGAACTTTTGCACATAAAGTAGCTCTAACGTGGTTTGCTTTGCACGAAACTTAGCACACAACACTATTTGGTATATATTAATGTGTTTAAGTGGTTATAATTGAAAATCATAGTCATATGCTATTAATTACGTGTTAAGTTGCGATTTTATGCGTTTTTTTAACGTTTTTGGCACTTTTGCGCATAAAGTAGCTAAAACTTGATTTGTTTTGCACGAAACTTGGCACACAAGACTGTTTGGTATATATTATTGTGTTGAAGTGGTTTAAATTGAAAATCATAATCATATACTAGAAATTGCGTATTAAGTTGTGATTTTATGAGTTTTTTAGCGTTTTTGGCACTTTTGCGCAGAAAGTAGCTCTAACTTGGTTTGCTTTGCACGAAACTTAGCACACAACACTATTTGGTATATATTATTGTGTTGAAGTGGTAAAAATATAAAATCATAGTCATATGCTAGAAATTACGTGTTAAGTTGCGATTTTATGCGTTTTTAATCGTTTTTTTGCACTTTTATGCATAAAGTAGCTCAAACTTGGTTTGTTTTGCACGTAACTTGGCACACAACAATAATTGGTATATATTATTGTGTTGAAGTGGTTAGAATTGAAAATCATAGTGATATGCTAGAAATTACGTGTTAAGTTATGATTTTATGCGTTTTTAAACTTTTTTGGCACTTTTGCGCATAAAGTAGCTCAAACTTGGTTTGTTTCGAACGAAACTTGGCACACAACACTATTTGGTATATATTATTCTGTTGAAGTGGTTAGAATTGAAAATATTAGTCATATGCTAAAAATTACATGTTAAGTTGCGATATTATGCGTTTTTAAGCGTTTTTGGCGCTTTTGCGCATAAAGTAGCTCAAACTTTGTTTGTTTTGCACGAAACTTGGCACACAACACTATTTAGTATATATAATATTGTGTTGAAGTGGTTAGAATTGAAAATCATAGTCATATGCTAGAAATTACGTGTTAAGTTGTGATTTGATGCGTTTTTAAACGTTTTTGGCACTTTTGCGCATAAAGTAACTCAAACTTGGTTTGTTTTGCATGAAACTTGGCACACAAATCTGTTTGGTATATGACATTGTGTTGAAGTGTTTAGAATCGAAAATGATTTTCATATGTTAGAAATTATGTGTTAAGTAGCGATTTTATGTGTTTTTAAGCGTTTTTGGCATTTTTGCGCATAAATTATCTCTAACTTCATTTGTTTTGCCCGAAACATGGCACACAATACTATTTCGTATACATTTTTGTGTTGAAGTGGTTAAAATTTAAAATCATAGTCATATGCTAGAAATTATGTGTTAAGTTGCGACTTCATGCGTTTTAAAGCGTTTTTGGCACTTTTGCGCATAAAATAGCTCAAACTTGGTTTGTTTTGTACGAAACTTGGCACACAATACTATTTTGTATATATTATTGTGTAGAAGTGGTTAGAATTGAAAATCATAGTCATACGCTAGAAATAAGGTGTTAAGTTGCGATTTTATGTGTTTTTAAGCGTTTTTGGCACTTTTGCGCTCAAACTTGGTTTGTTTTGCACGAAATTTGGCACACAACACTATTTGGTATATATTATTGTGTTGAAGTGGTTAGAGTTGAAAATCATAGGCATGTGCAAAAAATTACGTGTTAAGTTGCGATTTTATGCGTTTATAAGCGTTTATGGCACTTTTGCGCATAAAGTAGCTCAAACTTTGTTTGTTTTGCACGAAACATGGCACAAAACACTATATTGTATATAATATTGTGTTGAAGTGTTTAGAATTAAAAATCATTGTCATATGCTAGAAGTTATGTGTTCAGTTGCGATTTTATGCGTTTTTAAGCGTTTTTGGCACTTTTGCGCTTAAAGTAGCTCAAACTTGGTTAGTTTTGTACGAAACTTGGGACACAACAATATTTGGTATATATTATGGTGTTGAAGTGGTTAGAATTGAAAATCATAGTCATATGCTAAAAATCACGTGTTAAGTTGCGATTTTATGCGTTTTTATGTGTTATTGGCAGTTTTGTGCATAAAGTTGCTCAAACTTTGTTTGTTTTGCACGAAACTTGGCACGCAACACTATTTGGTATTTATTATTGTGTTCAAGTGGTTAGAAATTAAAATCATAGGCATATGCTAGACATTACGTGTTAAGTTGCGATTTTATGCGTTTCTAAGCGTTTTTTGCACTTTTGCGCATAAAGTTATTCAAACTTTGTTTGTTTTGCACGAAACATGGCACACAACACTATTTTGTATATAATATTGTGTTGAAGTGTTTAGAATTGAAAATCATTGTCATATTCTAGAAATCACGTGTTAAGTTGCGATTTTATGCATTTTTAAGCGTTTTTTTGCACTTTTGCGCATAAAGTAGCTCAAACTTGGTTAGTTTTGTACGAAACTTGGGACACAACAATATTTGGTATATATTATTTTGTTGAAGTGGTTAGAATTTAAAATCATAGTCATAGGCTAGAAATTACGTGTTAAGTTGCGATTTTATGCGTTTTTAAGTGTTATTAGCACTTTTGCGCATAAAGTAGCTCAAACTTGGTTTGTTTTGTACGAAACTTCGCACACAAATCTATTTGGTATATGATATTGTGTTGAAGTGTTTAGAATTGAAAATGATTATCATTTGCTAGAAATCATGTGTTAAGTTGCGATTTTATGCGTTTTAAAGCGTTTTTGGCACTTATGCGTATTAATTAGCTCAAACATGGTTAGTTTTGCACGAAACTTGGCACACAATACTACTTGGTATATGTTATTTTGTTGAAGTGGTTCAAATTAAAAAACATAGACTTATGCTAGAAATTACGAGTTAAGTTTCGATTTTATGTGTTCTTAAGCATTTTTGACACTTTTAAGCATAATATGGCTCCAACTTGATTTGTTTTGCACGAAACTTGGCATACAATATTATTTGGTATATATTATTGTGTTGAAGCGGTTAGAATTGAAAATCATAGTCATATGCTAGAAATTATGTGTTAAGTTTTGATTTTATGCGTTTTTAAGCGTTTTTAGCACTTTTGCGCATAAACTAGCTCAAACTATGTTCATTTTGAACGAAACCTTGCACACAATACTATTTGGTATATATTATTGTGTTGAAGTGGTTAAAAATGAAAATCATAGTCATATGCTAGAAATTACGTGTTAAGTTGCAATTTTATGCGTTTTTAAGCGTTGTACGCACTTTTGCGCATAAAGTAGCTCAAACTTGGTTTATTTTCACAAATTTTAGCACACAACACTAGTTGGTACATATTATTTTGTTGAAGTGTTTAGAATTGAAAATCATACTCATGCGCTAGAAATTACGTCTTAAGTTGCGATTTTATTCGTTTTTAAGCGTTTTTTTGCACTTTTACGCATAAAGTAGCTCAAACTTTGCTTGTTTTGCACGAAACCTTGTACACAACACTATTTAGTATATATTATTGTGTTGAAGTGGTTAGAATTGAAAATCATAGTCATATGCTAGAAATTACGTGTTAAGTTGCGATTTTATGCATTTTTAAGTGTTATTGGCACTTTTGTGCATAAAGTAGCTCAAACATGGATTGTTTTGCACGAAACTTGGAACACAACACTATTTGGTATATATTATTGTGTGCAAGAGGTTAGAATTGAAAATCATAGGCATATGCTAGAAATTACGTGATAAGTTGCGATTTTATGCGTTTCTAAGCGTTTTTGGCACTTTTGCGCATAAAGTAGCTCAAACATTGTTTGTTTTGCACGAAACATGCCACACAACACTGTTTTGTATATAATTGAAAATCATTGTCATATGCTAGAAGTTACGTGTTAAGTTGCGATTTTATGCGTTTTTAAGCGTTTTTAGCACTTTTGCGCATAAAGTAGCTCAAACTTGGTTAGTTTTGCACGAAACTTAGGAGACAACAGTATTTGGTATATATTATTATGTTGAAGTGGTTAGAATTTAAAATCATAGTCATATGCTAGAAATTACGTGTTAAGTTGCGATTTTATGAGTTTTTAAGTGTTTTTGGCACTTTTGCGCATAAAGTAGATCAAACTTGCTTTGTTTTGCACGAAACATGGCTCACAACTCTATTTGGTATATATTATTGTGTTGAAGTGGTCAGAATTGAAAATCATAGGGATATGCTAGAAATTACGTGTTAAGTTGCAATTTTATGCGTTTTTAAGTGTTATTGGAACTTTTTCGCATAAAGTAGCTCAAACTTGGTTTGTTTTGTACGAAACTTGGCACCCAAATCTATTTGGTATATGATATTGTGTTGAAGTGTTTAGAATTGAAAATGATTATCATTTGCTAGAAATTATGTGTTAAGTTGCGATTTTATGCGTTTTTAAGCGTTTTTGGCACTTTTGCGCATAAATTAGCTCAAACTTGGTTTGTTTTGCACGAAACCTGGCACACAATACTATTTGGTATATGTTATTGTGTTGAAGTGGTTCAAATTGAAAATCATAGACTTATGCTAGAAATTACGAGTTAAGTTGCGATTTTATGTGTTCTTAAGCGTTTTTGACACTTTTAAGCATAATATAGCTCCAACTTGATTTGTTTTGCACGAAACTTGGCATACAATTCCATTTTGGTATATATTATTGTGTTGAAGCGGTTAGAATTGAAAATCATAGTCATATGCTAGAAATTATGTGTTAAGTTGTGATTTTATGTGTTTTTAAACGTTTTACTCACCTTTTCGCATAAAGTAGCTCAAACTTGGTTTGTTTTGCACGAATTTTGGCACACAACACTATTTGGTATATATTATTTTGTTGAAGTGGTTAGAATTGAAAATCATACTCATGCGCTAGAAATTACGTCTTAAGTTGCGATTTTATGCGTTTTTAAGCGTTTTTGGCACTTTTGCGCATAAAGTAGCTCAAACTTTGTTTGTTTTGCACGAAACATGGCCCACAGCACTATTTAGTATATATTATTGTGTTGAAGTGGTTAGAATTGAAAATCATAGTCTTATACTAGAAATTACGTGTTTAGTAGCTCAAACTTGGATTGTTTTGTACGAAACTTCGCAAACAACACTATTTGGTATATATTATTGTGTGCAAGAGGTTAGAATTGAAAATCATAGGCATATGCTAGAAATTACGTGATAAGTTGTGATTTTATGCATTTCTAAGCGTTTTTGGCACTTTTGCGCATAAAGTAGCTCAAACTTTGTTTGTTTTGCACGAAACATGGAACGCAACACTATTTTGTTTATAATATTGTGTTGAACATTTTAGAATTGAAAATCATTGTCATATGCTAGAAGTTACGCGTTAAGTTGCGATATTATGCGTTTTTAAGCGTTTTTGGCACTTTTGCGCATAAAGTACCTCAAACTTGGTTAGTTTTGCACGAAACTTGGGACACAACAATATTTGGTTTATATTATTGTGTTGAAGTGGTTAGAATTTAAAATCAAAGTCATATGCTAGAAATTACGTGTTAAGTTGCGATTTTATGAGTTTTTAAGTGTTTTTGGCACTTTTGCGCATAAAGTAGATCAAACTTGCTTTTTTTTGCACGAAACATGGCTCACAACTCTATTTGGTATATATTATTGTGTTGAAGTGGTTAGAATTGAAAATCATAGGCATATGCTAAAAATTACGTGTTAAGTTGCGATTTTATGTGTTTTTAAGTGTTATTGGGACTTTTGCGCATAAAGTAGCTCAAACTTGGTTTATTTTGTACGAAACTTGGCACACAAATCTATTTGGTATATGATATTGTGTTGAAGTGTTTAGAATTGAAAATGATTATCATTTGCTAGAAATCATGTGTTAAGTTGCGATTTTATGCGTTTTTAAGCTTTTTTGGCACTTTTGTGCATAAATTAGCTCAAACTTGGTTTGTTTTGCACGAAACTTGGCACACAATACTATTTGGTATATGCTATTGTGTTGAAGTGGTTCAAATTGAAAATCATAGACTTATGCTAGATATTACAAGTTAAGTTGCGATTTTATGTGTTCTTAAGCGTTTTTGACACTTTTAAGCATAATATAGCTCCAACTTGATTTGTTTTGCACAAAACTTGGCATACAATTCCATTATGGTATATATTATTGTGTTGAAGCGGTTACAATTGAAAATCATAGTCATATGCTAGAAATTATGTGTTAAGTTGTGATTTTATGCGTTTTTAAGCGTTTTACGCACCTTTGCGAATAAAGTAGCTCAAACTTGGTTTGTTTTGCACGAATTTTGGCACACAACACTATTTGGTATATATTATTTTGTTGAAGTGGTTAGAATTGAAAATCATACTCATGCGCTAGAAATTACGTCTTAAGTTGCGATTTTAGGCGTTTTTAAGTGTTATTGGCACTTTTGTGCATAAAGTAGGTCAAACTTGGTTTGTTTTGCACGAAACTTGGAACACAACACTATTTTGTATATGTTATTGTGTTGAAGTGGTTGAAATTGAAAATCATAGACTTATGCTAGAAATTACAAGTTAAGTTGTGATTTTATGTGTTCTTAAGCATTTTTGACACTTTTAAGCATAATATAACTCCAACTTGATTTGTTTTGCACGAAACTTGGCATACATTACTATTTGGTATATATTATTGTGTTAAAGCGGTTAGAATTGAAAATCATAGTCATATGCTAGAAATTATGTGTTAAGTTCTGATTTTATGTGTTTTTAAACGTTTTACTCACCTTTTCGCATAAAGTAGCTCAAACTTGGTTTGTTTTGCACGAATTTTGGCACACAACACTATTTGGTATATATTATTTTGTTGAAGTGGTTAGAATTGAAAATCATACTCATGCGCTAGAAATTACGTCTTAAGTTGCGATTTTATGCGTTTTTAAGCGTTTTTGGCACTTTTGCGCATAAAGTAGCTCAAACTTTGTTTGTTTTGCACGAAACATGGCCCACAACACTATTTAGTATATATTATTGTGTTGAAGTGGTTAGAATTGAAAATCATAGTCTTATACTAGAAATTACGTGTTTAGTAGCTCAAACTTGGATTGTTTTGTACGAAACTTCGCACACAACACTATTTGGTATATATTATTGTGTGCAAGAGGTTAGAATTGAAAATCATAGGCATATGCTAGAAATTACGTGATAAGTTGCGATTTTATGCATTTCTAAGCGTTTTTGGCACTTTTGCGCATAAAGTAGCTCAAACTTTGTTTGTTTTGCACGAAACATGGAACGCAACACTATTTTGTTTATAATATTGTGTTGAACATTTTAGAATTGAAAATCATTGTCATATGCTAGAAGTTACGCGTTAAGTTGCGATATTATGCGTTTTTAAGCGTTTTTGGCACTTTTGCGCATAAAGTACCTCAAACTTGGTTAGTTTTGCACGAAACTTGGGACACAACAATATTTGGTTTATATTATTGTGTTGAAGTGGTTAGAATTTAAAATCAAAGTCATATGCTAGAAATTACGTGTTAAGTTGCGATTTTATGAGTTTTTAAGTGTTTTTGGCACTTTTGCGCATAAAGTAGATCAAACTTGCTTTTTTTTGCACGAAACATGGCTCACAACTCTATTTGGTATATATTATTGTGTTGAAGTGGTTAGAATTGAAAATCATAGGCATATGCTAAAAATTACGTGTTAAGTTGCGATTTTATGTGTTTTTAAGTGTTATTGGGACTTTTGCGCATAAAGTAGCTCAAACTTGGTTTATTTTGTACGAAACTTGGCACACAAATCTATTTGGTATATGATATTGTGTTGAAGTGTTTAGAATTGAAAATGATTATCATTTGCTAGAAATCATGTGTTAAGTTGCGATTTTATGCGTTTTTAAGCTTTTTTGGCACTTTTGTGCATAAATTAGCTCAAACTTGGTTTGTTTTGCACGAAACTTGGCACACAATACTATTTGGTATATGCTATTGTGTTGAAGTGGTTCAAATTGAAAATCATAGACTTATGCTAGATATTACAAGTTAAGTTGCGATTTTATGTGTTCTTAAGCGTTTTTGACACTTTTAAGCATAATATAGCTCCAACTTGATTTGTTTTGCACAAAACTTGGCATACAATTCCATTATGGTATATATTATTGTGTTGAAGCGGTTACAATTGAAAATCATAGTCATATGCTAGAAATTATGTGTTAAGTTGTGATTTTATGCGTTTTTAAGCGTTTTACGCACCTTTGCGAATAAAGTAGCTCAAACTTGGTTTGTTTTGCACGAATTTTGGCACACAACACTATTTGGTATATATTATTTTGTTGAAGTGGTTAGAATTGAAAATCATACTCATGCGCTAGAAATTACGTCTTAAGTTGCGATTTTAGGCGTTTTTAAGTGTTATTGGCACTTTTGTGCATAAAGTAGGTCAAACTTGGTTTGTTTTGCACGAAACTTGGAACACAACACTATTTTGTATATGTTATTGTGTTGAAGTGGTTGAAATTGAAAATCATAGACTTATGCTAGAAATTACAAGTTAAGTTGTGATTTTATGTGTTCTTAAGCATTTTTGACACTTTTAAGCATAATATAACTCCAACTTGATTTGTTTTGCACGAAACTTGGCATACATTACTATTTGGTATATATTATTGTGTTAAAGCGGTTAGAATTGAAAATCATAGTCATATGCTAGAAATTATGTGTTAAGTTCTGATTTTATGTGTTTTTAAACGTTTTACTCACCTTTTCGCATAAAGTAGCTCAAACTTGGTTTGTTTTTGCACGAATTTTGGCACACAACACTATTTGGTATATATTATTTTGTTGAAGTGGTTAGAATTGAAAATCATACTCATGCGCTAGAAATTACGTCTTAAGTTGCGATTTTATGCGTTTTTAAGCGTTTTTGGCACTTTTGCGCATAAAGTAGCTCAAACTTTGTTTGTTTTGCACGAAACATGGCCCACAACACTATTTAGTATATATTATTGTGTTGAAGTGGTTAGAATTGAAAATCATAGTCTTATACTAGAAATTACGTGTTTAGTAGCTCAAACTTGGATTGTTTTGTACGAAACTTCGCACACAACACTATTTGGTATATATTATTGTGTGCAAGAGGTTAGAATTGAAAATCATAGGCATATGCTAGAAATTACGTGATAAGTTGCGATTTTATGCATTTCTAAGCGTTTTTGGCACTTTTGCGCATAAAGTAGCTCAAACTTTGTTTGTTTTGCACGAAACATGGAACGCAACACTATTTTGTTTATAATATTGTGTTGAACATTTTAGAATTGAAAATCATTGTCATATGCTAGAAGTTACGCGTTAAGTTGCGATATTATGCGTTTTTAAGCGTTTTTGGCACTTTTGCGCATAAAGTACCTCAAACTTGGTTAGTTTTGCACGAAACTTGGGACACAACAATATTTGGTTTATATTATTGTGTTGAAGTGGTTAGAATTTAAAATCAAAGTCATATGCTAGAAATTACGTGTTAAGTTGCGATTTTATGAGTTTTTAAGTGTTTTTGGCACTTTTGCGCATAAAGTAGATCAAACTTGCTTTTTTTTTGCACGAAACATGGCTCACAACTCTATTTGGTATATATTATTGTGTTGAAGTGGTTAGAATTGAAAATCATAGGCATATGCTAAAAATTACGTGTTAAGTTGCGATTTTATGTGTTTTTAAGTGTTATTGGGACTTTTGCGCATAAAGTAGCTCAAACTTGGTTTATTTTGTACGAAACTTGGCACACAAATCTATTTGGTATATGATATTGTGTTGAAGTGTTTAGAATTGAAAATGATTATCATTTGCTAGAAATCATGTGTTAAGTTGCGATTTTATGCGTTTTTAAGCTTTTTTGGCACTTTTGTGCATAAATTAGCTCAAACTTGGTTTGTTTTGCACGAAACTTGGCACACAATACTATTTGGTATATGCTATTGTGTTGAAGTGGTTCAAATTGAAAATCATAGACTTATGCTAGATATTACAAGTTAAGTTGCGATTTTATGTGTTCTTAAGCGTTTTTGACACTTTTAAGCATAATATAGCTCCAACTTGATTTGTTTTGCACAAAACTTGGCATACAATTCCATTATGGTATATATTATTGTGTTGAAGCGGTTACAATTGAAAATCATAGTCATATGCTAGAAATTATGTGTTAAGTTGTGATTTTATGCGTTTTTAAGCGTTTTACGCACCTTTGCGAATAAAGTAGCTCAAACTTGGTTTGTTTTGCACGAATTTTGGCACACAACACTATTTGGTATATATTATTTTGTTGAAGTGGTTAGAATTGAAAATCATACTCATGCGCTAGAAATTACGTCTTAAGTTGCGATTTTAGGCGTTTTTAAGTGTTATTGGCACTTTTGTGCATAAAGTAGGTCAAACTTGGTTTGTTTTGCACGAAACTTGGAACACAACACTATTTTGTATATGTTATTGTGTTGAAGTGGTTCAAATTGAAAATCATAGACTTATGCTAGAAATTACAAGTTAAGTTGTGATTTTATGTGTTCTTAAGCATTTTTGACACTTTTAAGCATAATATAACTCCAACTTGATTTGTTTTGCACGAAACTTGGCATACATTACTATTTGGTATATATTATTGTGTTAAAGCGGTTAGAATTGAAAATCATAGTCATATGCTAGAAATTATGTGTTAAGTTGTGATTTTATGTGTTTTTAAACGTTTTACTCACCTTTTCGCATAAAGTAGCTCAAACTTGGTTTGTTTTGCACGAATTTTGGCACACAACACTATTTGGTATATATTATTTTGTTGAAGTGGTTAGAATTGAAAATCATACTCATGCGCTAGAAATTACGTCTTAAGTTGCGATTTTATGCGTTTTTAAGCGTTTTTGGCACTTTTGCGCATAAAGTAGCTCAAACTTTGTTTGTTTTGCACGAAACATGGCCCACAACACTATTTAGTATATATTATTGTGTTGAAGTGGTTAGAATTGAAAATCATAGTCTTATACTAGAAATTACGTGTTTAGTAGCTCAAACTTGGATTGTTTTGTACGAAACTTCGCACACAACACTATTTGGTATATATTATTGTGTGCAAGAGGTTAGAATTGAAAATCATAGGCATATGCTAGAAATTACGTGATAAGTTGCGATTTTATGCATTTCTAAGCGTTTTTGGCACTTTTGCGCATAAAGTAGCTCAAACTTTGTTTGTTTTGCACGAAACATGGAACGCAACACTATTTTGTTTATAATATTGTGTTGAACATTTTAGAATTGAAAATCATTGTCATATGCTAGAAGTTACGCGTTAAGTTGCGATATTATGCGTTTTTAAGCGTTTTTGGCACTTTTGCGCATAAAGTACCTCAAACTTGGTTAGTTTTGCACGAAACTTGGGACACAACAATATTTGGTTTATATTATTGTGTTGAAGTGGTTAGAATTTAAAATCAAAGTCATATGCTAGAAATTACGTGTTAAGTTGCGATTTTATGAGTTTTTAAGTGTTTTTGGCACTTTTGCGCATAAAGTAGATCAAACTTGCTTTTTTTTGCACGAAACATGGCTCACAACTCTATTTGGTATATATTATTGTGTTGAAGTGGTTAGAATTGAAAATCATAGGCATATGCTAAAAATTACGTGTTAAGTTGCGATTTTATGTGTTTTTAAGTGTTATTGGGACTTTTGCGCATAAAGTAGCTCAAACTTGGTTTATTTTGTACGAAACTTGGCACACAAATCTATTTGGTATATGATATTGTGTTGAAGTGTTTAGAATTGAAAATGATTATCATTTGCTAGAAATCATGTGTTAAGTTGCGATTTTATGCGTTTTTAAGCTTTTTTGGCACTTTTGTGCATAAATTAGCTCAAACTTGGTTTGTTTTGCACGAAACTTGGCACACAATACTATTTGGTATATGCTATTGTGTTGAAGTGGTTCAAATTGAAAATCATAGACTTATGCTAGATATTACAAGTTAAGTTGCGATTTTATGTGTTCTTAAGCGTTTTTGACACTTTTAAGCATAATATAGCTCCAACTTGATTTGTTTTGCACAAAACTTGGCATACAATTCCATTATGGTATATATTATTGTGTTGAAGCGGTTACAATTGAAAATCATAGTCATATGCTAGAAATTATGTGTTAAGTTGTGATTTTATGCGTTTTTAAGCGTTTTACGCACCTTTGCGAATAAAGTAGCTCAAACTTGGTTTGTTTTGCACGAATTTTGGCACACAACACTATTTGGTATATATTATTTTGTTGAAGTGGTTAGAATTGAAAATCATACTCATGCGCTAGAAATTACGTCTTAAGTTGCGATTTTAGGCGTTTTTAAGTGTTATTGGCACTTTTGTGCATAAAGTAGGTCAAACTTGGTTTGTTTTGCACGAAACTTGGAACACAACACTATTTTGTATATGTTATTGTGTTGAAGTGGTTCAAATTGAAAATCATAGACTTATGCTAGAAATTACAAGTTAAGTTGTGATTTTATGTGTTCTTAAGCATTTTTGACACTTTTAAGCATAATATAACTCCAACTTGATTTGTTTTGCACGAAACTTGGCATACATTACTATTTGGTATATATTATTGTGTTAAAGCGGTTAGAATTGAAAATCATAGTCATATGCTAGAAATTATGTGTTAAGTTGTGATTTTATGTGTTTTTAAACGTTTTACTCACCTTTTCGCATAAAGTAGCTCAAACTTGGTTTGTTTTGCACGAATTTTGGCACACAACACTATTTGGTATATATTATTTTGTTGAAGTGGTTAGAATTGAAAATCATACTCATGCGCTAGAAATTACGTCTTAAGTTGCGATTTTATGCGTTTTTAAGCGTTTTTGGCACTTTTGCGCATAAAGTAGCTCAAACTTTGTTTGTTTTGCACGAAACATGGCCCACAACACTATTTAGTATATATTATTGTGTTGAAGTGGTTAGAATTGAAAATCATAGTCTTATACTAGAAATTACGTGTTTAGTAGCTCAAACTTGGATTGTTTTGTACGAAACTTCGCACACAACACTATTTGGTATATATTATTGTGTGCAAGAGGTTAGAATTGAAAATCATAGGCATATGCTAGAAATTACGTGATAAGTTGCGATTTTATGCATTTCTAAGCGTTTTTGGCACTTTTGCGCATAAAGTAGCTCAAACTTTGTTTGTTTTGCACGAAACATGGAACGCAACACTATTTTGTTTATAATATTGTGTTGAACATTTTAGAATTGAAAATCATTGTCATATGCTAGAAGTTACGCGTTAAGTTGCGATATTATGCGTTTTTAAGCGTTTTTGGCACTTTTGCGCATAAAGTACCTCAAACTTGGTTAGTTTTGCACGAAACTTGGGACACAACAATATTTGGTTTATATTATTGTGTTGAAGTGGTTAGAATTTAAAATCAAAGTCATATGCTAGAAATTACGTGTTAAGTTGCGATTTTATGAGTTTTTAAGTGTTTTTGGCACTTTTGCGCATAAAGTAGATCAAACTTGCTTTTTTTTGCACGAAACATGGCTCACAACTCTATTTGGTATATATTATTGTGTTGAAGTGGTTAGAATTGAAAATCATAGGCATATGCTAAAAATTACGTGTTAAGTTGCGATTTTATGTGTTTTTAAGTGTTATTGGGACTTTTGCGCATAAAGTAGCTCAAACTTGGTTTATTTTGTACGAAACTTGGCACACAAATCTATTTGGTATATGATATTGTGTTGAAGTGTTTAGAATTGAAAATGATTATCATTTGCTAGAAATCATGTGTTAAGTTGCGATTTTATGCGTTTTTAAGCTTTTTTGGCACTTTTGTGCATAAATTAGCTCAAACTTGGTTTGTTTTGCACGAAACTTGGCACACAATACTATTTGGTATATGCTATTGTGTTGAAGTGGTTCAAATTGAAAATCATAGACTTATGCTAGATATTACAAGTTAAGTTGCGATTTTATGTGTTCTTAAGCGTTTTTGACACTTTTAAGCATAATATAGCTCCAACTTGATTTGTTTTGCACAAAACTTGGCATACAATTCCATTATGGTATATATTATTGTGTTGAAGCGGTTACAATTGAAAATCATAGTCATATGCTAGAAATTATGTGTTAAGTTGTGATTTTATGCGTTTTTAAGCGTTTTAACGCACCTTTGCGAATAAAGTAGCTCAAACTTGGTTTGTTTTGCACGAATTTTGGCACACAACACTATTTGGTATATATTATTTTGTTGAAGTGGTTAGAATTGAAAATCATACTCATGCGCTAGAAATTACGTCTTAAGTTGCGATTTTAGGCGTTTTTAAGTGTTATTGGCACTTTTGTGCATAAAGTAGGTCAAACTTGGTTTGTTTTGCACGAAACTTGGAACACAACACTATTTTGTATATGTTATTGTGTTGAAGTGGTTCAAATTGAAAATCATAGACTTATGCTAGAAATTACAAGTTAAGTTGTGATTTTATGTGTTCTTAAGCATTTTTGACACTTTTAAGCATAATATAACTCCAACTTGATTTGTTTTGCACGAAACTTGGCATACATTACTATTTGGTATATATTATTGTGTTAAAGCGGTTAGAATTGAAAATCATAGTCATATGCTAGAAATTATGTGTTAAGTTGTGATTTTATGTGTTTTTAAACGTTTTACTCACCTTTTCGCATAAAGTAGCTCAAACTTGGTTTGTTTTGCACGAATTTTGGCACACAACACTATTTGGTATATTTATTTTGTTGAAGTGGTTAGAATTGAAAATCATACTCATGCGCTAGAAATTACGTCTTAAGTTGCGATTTTATGCGTTTTTAAGCGTTTTTGGCACTTTTGCGCATAAAGTAGCTCAAACTTTGTTTGTTTTGCACGAAACATGGCCCACAACACTATTTAGTATATATTATTGTGTTGAAGTGGTTAGAATTGAAAATCATAGTCTTATACTAGAAATTACGTGTTTAGTAGCTCAAACTTGGATTGTTTTGTACGAAACTTCGCACACAACACTATTTGGTATATATTATTGTGTGCAAGAGGTTAGAATTGAAAATCATAGGCATATGCTAGAAATTACGTGATAAGTTGCGATTTTATGCATTTCTAAGCGTTTTTGGCACTTTTGCGCATAAAGTAGCTCAAACTTTGTTTGTTTTGCACGAAACATGGAACGCAACACTATTTTGTTTATAATATTGTGTTGAACATTTTAGAATTGAAAATCATTGTCATATGCTAGAAGTTACGCGTTAAGTTGCGATATTATGCGTTTTTAAGCGTTTTTGGCACTTTTGCGCATAAAGTACCTCAAACTTGGTTAGTTTTGCACGAAACTTGGGACACAACAATATTTGGTTTATATTATTGTGTTGAAGTGGTTAGAATTTAAAATCAAAGTCATATGCTAGAAATTACGTGTTAAGTTGCGATTTTATGAGTTTTTAAGTGTTTTTTGGCACTTTTGCGCATAAAGTAGATCAAACTTGCTTTTTTTTGCACGAAACATGGCTCACAACTCTATTTGGTATATATTATTGTGTTGAAGTGGTTAGAATTGAAAATCATAGGCATATGCTAAAAATTACGTGTTAAGTTGCGATTTTATGTGTTTTTAAGTGTTATTGGGACTTTTGCGCATAAAGTAGCTCAAACTTGGTTTATTTTGTACGAAACTTGGCACACAAATCTATTTGGTATATGATATTGTGTTGAAGTGTTTAGAATTGAAAATGATTATCATTTGCTAGAAATCATGTGTTAAGTTGCGATTTTATGCGTTTTAAGCTTTTTTGGCACTTTTGTGCATAAATTAGCTCAAACTTGGTTTGTTTTGCACGAAACTTGGCACACAATACTATTTGGTATATGCTATTGTGTTGAAGTGGTTCAAATTGAAAATCATAGACTTATGCTAGATATTACAAGTTAAGTTGCGATTTTATGTGTTCTTAAGCGTTTTTGACACTTTTAAGCATAATATAGCTCCCAACTTGATTTGTTTTGCACAAAACTTGGCATACAATTCCATTATGGTATATATTATTGTGTTGAAGCGGTTACAATTGAAAATCATAGTCATATGCTAGAAATTATGTGTTAAGTTGTGATTTTATGCGTTTTTAAGCGTTTTAACGCACCTTTGCGAATAAAGTAGCTCAAACTTGGTTTGTTTTGCACGAATTTTGGCACACAACACTATTTGGTATATATTATTTTGTTGAAGTGGTTAGAATTGAAAATCATACTCATGCGCTAGAAATTACGTCTTAAGTTGCGATTTTAGGCGTTTTTAAGTGTTATTGGCACTTTTGTGCATAAAGTAGGTCAAACTTGGTTTGTTTTGCACGAAACTTGGAACACAACACTATTTTGTATATGTTATTGTGTTGAAGTGGTTCAAATTGAAAATCATAGACTTATGCTAGAAATTACAAGTTAAGTTGTGATTTTATGTGTTCTTAAGCATTTTCGACCTTTTAAGCATAATATAACTCCAACTTGATTTGTTTTGCACGAAACTTGGCATAAATTACTATTTGGTATATATTATTGTGTTAAAACGGTTAGAATTGAAAATCATAGTCATATGCTAGAAATTATGTGTTAAGTTGTGATTTTATGTGTTTTTAAACGTTTTACTCACCTTTTCGCATAAAGTAGCTCAAACTTGGTTTGTTTTGCACGAATTTTGGCACACAACACTATTTGGTATATATTATTTTGTTGAAGTGGTTAGAATTGAAAATCATACTCATGCGCTAGAAATTACGTCTTAAGTTGCGATTTTATGCGTTTTTAAGTGTTATTGGCATTTTTGCGCATAAAGTAGCTTAAACGTTGTTTGTTTTGTACGAAACTTGGCACACAAATCTATTTGGTATATGATATTGTTTTGAAGTGTTAATAATTGAAAATGATTATC